>NC_135506.1:54633504-54733515 GCF_052857255.1 Amblyomma americanum
TTAAGAACAGCCCTTAGCAATTACAATCACGAAGAACTAATTAAACTGTAAAAAAGTCTAAGGAAGCCAACGAAATCCAATGAAATCGGACGTCCATTCCTATCTCATTTCAAAAAGAACAGCGCGTACTACTGACAGAGAAGAAATGAGAGACACTCGAGGACGGGCGTTGTCCTCGTGTCTCCCTCTTCGTCCCTGTCAGTAGTACGCGCCGTTCTGTTTCGGAGTAGCATACTAAATCGCCCAAGCATCATTCCTATCTCCACGTACGCTCCTCTCTTTTCCTTGCCTTCCCTTTTCCCCCTCCTGGAGTGGCGGGGTGTGGTAAACTCAGATGTAAGACAAGCTCACCTTAGTCAATCTGACGCAAGGCCTACAGAGCGCTAGATTTTCGTCCCTCCACAAAATTATTTCTTTCAATAAAAGCGTTCCTTCCCTCGGGTTCCAATCGATCACCCCGTTCTGCCGCGGCAATCATACCAATCCCGCTAATCTCTTACGTGGACATTACAAACCATGTACGCCTCTGCAGGAGGGTTCTCCCGGACCCGCCAAGGGTATCGACAGAGAGTGCCAGCTTATACCCCTGGCACACGGCATTCCTCTAAGGCCTTTCCAGCAAAGGCACCTTTTTTCACGAAAGGAGCGAAAGCTTAAAGGAGCAGCGACGCAGCTACACGGTGCAGCCCAAAGGTGAAACTGTCGTTCAGGCTTAGCTCCCGCTGCCGTGCTCGAGGCGGCTGAAGTGAGTGTTTTAAAATTAAAGTGGTGCATTCCCTTCGTTCGTTGAGCTCAGACAATTTTTTTTTTCATTCTAACCGCTTCCTTAAAAGAACTGCAACAGCTACTCTCATCAGCAGCAGCAGGTTTTATGTATTGCCTTGGCCACCATGGGCACTCGGTGTTGCTGCAACACTTTCACTGTCTTGAAATCTGGGCATAAAATATAAACACCCGTAGAAAAAGCAAAGCCAGACACACCTTTCGTATTTAAAAAAAGATGTTTTCAAACATTGTTGGCTGTAACAATTTTTTTTATTGCTTTTACTTTTTGACGTTGGGTGGCAGTGCGATCGCAGGTACTCAAAGGTCTCTGACGGGCGGCTTCGCCTCCAAGGCCCTTAGCGGCAAAGGCGCAACATTTGTGCCGTGTAGCTGCACTCCTTACGCCTTTGGATATAAGGACCTGATTCTCAAAGGCCTTTGCGGTGCCCGTGTGACAGGGGTATTAGACGGCTCCAAACCGGGTCTTTCTTAAATCTCGCAATACTAAAACACGTGGACCCTACATTCCCGGGCAGGTGCAGATTCTGCGGGCAGCATGCTGACCTATACCACACGGTGTGGCCCTGCCAGTACAATACACACATAGCCGTTATAAGTAAGCCAAATAGGGGGGGCTGGGAGGCGGCCCTGTCAAGCTCGGACCTGGAGGCTCAGCAGACCCTGGTCCAGAGAGCACGGGCAAGCAGTGGCGGAAAATGGCATCCCGGAATAAGGACTTCCACCCAGTGCAACGACCGTCCCTACTTCCCTTTCGCAAATTAGTACATTGCTAAAATAAACATTTTATCCTTCTCGTCCTCCATCTCTCTATCAGAACATGCTGGTGATCTATAAAGAGCATGCCGAAAAGACAGGAATAGAGCGGAGTGGGACAGGGAACAAACGCGGGTTAATGACATCCCAGCCCAAATCAAGTAGAAGAATGGCCATGGACAACGCATACAATGCCAAAGCAAGATAACCGATGGGTAACAGAGTGCAATCCAAGAGAAGGCAAGCGTAGCAGGGGGTGGCAGAAAGTCAGGTGGGCGAATGATATTAAGAAGATTACGGGGATACACTGGCAGCAGCTGGCATAGGAAAGGGTTACCTGGAGAGGTATGGGAAAGGCCTTTGTCCAGTAGGGGATGCACGTAGGCTGGCGGTGATGATGATCATGATTCGGAAAAGCAGTGTTCGCCTTTCTCAAGTGTTTTCTACTGTGCCTCATTACTCCCGCGATACATTTCCGATTCTTCCGCCCCACAGGCGCCTGCAAGGTGCGCCTACCGTCGTCCAGGCGGAAAAAAAAAATGACATAACTCTCGATTGTAGCGAGCTGGCGCGTATTCTTGACATCATGAATGTTTGCCCCTTCCGTGCGCACCAACGCATTCGTGTCTCGCCGCCGCTAGAACGCGACCGTCGAATTAAACGGACCCTCGCTGCATAATTCATTCTTTCTGTCTTCTGACTAAAAAAAAACTAAAACGAGCGGCCGATGTCGTCGCCTTTTGGCCGCTGACGGCGGCTGGCCCCGAGAGGGCTTAGGCACACTGCCGCACGTGTACTATAAGTCACTCGGGAAACAGAAAAACTTCCTCTTGTGGCATTTCTGCGATCCTGGGAAAAATAAAGAAAATAAGAGGCCGCGGTATATATATAAAGAGGCGGAAGAAAATGACGCCTGAGATGAAGAGGAAGAACCGGCGTTCTAACGTGTGCCATGCTTAAGAAGAAGAAGAAGAAGAAGAAGTGTGCAGGCAGGTGGAGTAAGAGGAATGACGGCGGCCCTGAGGAAACGACGACCGTTGCTTCGCGCGGCGGCTTTCTCGCAGTTGGCTGGCTGTAATGGGGACGCGCACGCTCTCTCCCTCTGGGAAAAGAACCGACGGAAAAAAAAGAGAGACATACGGCTCTAAAGAGTGAGTGAGGGATGGAAAGAAATAAATGACACGCCGAGAGAGAGCTCCACGTATGCATGCATGAATGCAGAGACGTTCGTTTCGCTGCTTGCGCACTCGCTCGCTCGTTCGTGCAAGCAGGCCCGACCTCCGTCTCAGCGCACACGTACGTACTGCGCACTCGTGCCATTGCTCCCTCCAATTTAGGGATGCGGCTCTGGGCGATTCCTCTCGTCTGGTTCGCGCGCCCCGTGCCGTTGCGCCGCGCTTGGCCGACGTTTTTCTCGCCCGCTTTTATACGGCGCAGCTGCTTCTCTCTCTCCCTCGCTATGCCTCAGCGTCGCCCTCTCTTTCCCCCTTTTCCCATTCGCCTTCCCCATTTTCTTCTTTCATATTTACGACTCATCCTGAACCCTTCCCCCTCTGTTTACTTCACGCGCTTGCATATACCCCCGGTGTTCGCTCTTGACGCGGTTTTTCCCCTTTTGCTGTTCTCCGTCCCTTTTCCCCGAGCTCCACAGGCCTCCCTCTACTCCTTCCTATCCTTTCCTTCCCTCCCCACTCTGTCCCCTTTTCCCACGCCGCTCCTCCTCTTAACGCACCCTGGTCTCCTCTCCGCCCACTTTCCCTTTTCCCCACCGCCTCCGTTATTCGCTTAGCCTCTCTTCCCTGATTCCTTCTCCCCTACAAGGTCCCTTACTCCCCGCTCGCTTCCCCAATTCTCTCCGCATCCGTCCCTATATCCGTGCTTCCACGGCGGTCCCGCCGCACCCCTCCCTATTTCGCAAACCTGGCGCAACGGCGTCGCCGGCGCCTGATTGCACGCAGCAGCACCGGTGTGTATACAGAGACCCGCCGCGGGCTGTGCCGGGCTGCTGCTTACTTTGCTCAGTTCTGCAGCGCCGAGCGGCCGCGATGCGTGCGTGTGTTCATCTCTTGCGCGCTGGGCTCGTGTTCGGGCGCGTGTGTGCTGGATGCCTTAACGAGCGACTGCGTGCCCGACGCGCTATGCGACTCGCTGCAGCCACTTTTTTCTTCTTCTTCTTTATTACGCCCACCGGCAGAGGCCCGCGCCGCTTCTGAACAGTCTGGCAGAGGATTCGAGATTCGCGTCTGATAGAGCACCGCGCTGTCAGTTGTGTTTTCTGCGTCTCGCAGTCTGTCAGGCGCGGACGAATGCGGTTAACGGCAGCCTGCCGACAGCAACTAAACGAACAGACGTATGTCTTCATCCTGCACGGACCTGCTATTGCACAGCCAGATTCGGATGCCAAAGTTGCCGCACTTGTTGAACGTCATCAGTTCCTGTGTTTTTTTTTTCTTTTAAGCATGGAATGCTTTAAGCTGCCGTTGTCGGCCTGCCGCGGGGTGACCTTGGCGCCAGAACGGAGGGAGAACACGGAGCCGAACCTAAACGAACTTTGGCGAAACTTTCAATCTGCCTCCTGGTGCCTACGTTCTGCGCTACCGCCGGAGCAGCGCATGCGTGAGCAGCAGTACTTCTCTAGTCTTCGCAGCCCTCGTGACGTGTGAGCGAAGCGAGAGTGTTGCGCATGCTGCGCAATCAGCGCGCCCGCGGGCAACTGGTTGCGTGCGGAACCATGGCGCCATTCATCGGCGCGGCGCGGAACCCGTTGAAAAGAGTGAGGCAGCGGAAGGCAGTGGTCCTAGACGCTGCACTCCCGGCCGAGCGACGCTGCGGACGGGTGGTTGTGTGTGGCCGAGACGGTACCTAGCCTTGACACGAGGTTCAGTCGCTAAATGTGCTAAGCCGGTACTGCAAAGCACTTCATGCTTACGTCTACTCTCAAACACGAGGGAGAGAGTAGTAGTAGTGCGTTAGGAAAAGATGCCTTACTAGAGAAGAAGCCATCCTACCTGGGGGTGAAACCTCCAGCTACCACCTGCCACGATCGGCAGGCGGCAAGTGGAGAGATAGCAATCCAAGAGCAGAGAGAAATGCAAGTGGGAGAGGGAAGACGAAGAGAAGGCAACAGGTGACGGGTGGAAAAGTGGAGCGAAGGGTGCCCCTTTACTTTTCATGCGCTAGCACTGGGTGGATCATTAGCGAAAAAGCCATTATGCATCCTGGCGAAGGAGGAAAACCGGTTTCGCGGAAGACATGTGGAAGAAAGAAACCCGTGCACGCCAGCTGCAGCCAAGTGGAACGGAGGGTAGCGCGCGTGCAGCAGTCTATACTCCGTTTCATACATAGCAGGCGTTCCGCCCCTATTCTTTTACACTCAATTGGTTTATGCCTGCTACAATTATGAGTTGGGGCGCGGGCTTTCTCGAACCGCTATTTCCGTTGTTACTTTACGCCGTGGGAGTTTGACGCAAAAGGCGAAATGTTTGGAAAACGGGTCTTTGGTCCATTATAATCGTAGTCAAGAGTGTAGAGAAACATGTAAACATTAGGCACATAATTAATTTCTCGTTAAACAAAATCATCGGTACAGCTGTGCTGCTACTTTCGCGCACCAGGAATGAGCGATAATACAGTGAGCGACACGTGTGATACTCCAACTACTTCATTTTACTCTCACCAGTCAAACCCAAACCAAAGCGACGCACGAGTCCAAAACATCACAGCGCCCACCTGGGATGCGCCTTAGCCCTCAAATGAACGGCCATCGCGCGGTATTCCTTATACTGGCATATAGGAGATACTCGCGCATATGAAGCAGGCGGACCTCGAGTGGTGCTGCTCGTCGCAGTTGTGCCAAGGGGAAGGCGACACTAGCCTTACACTGGCTACATCGGCAAGTTCTGCGCCTGCGCATCACGCATACACCTCGTGACAATGCACCAGGCAGTCAACGTTCTCTGAAGAAGGCCTCGCTGCAAGCAAGCAAGCGCCTTTCAGTTCGAGGGCGCTAAGGGGACAAACGCGAACGACGCTGTCTAGTAGGCAGTGACCGACTCTTTTTTCTCGGGGCGCGCACAAAAGCCTAACCCTCGTCGACAAAACATAGGCACACTAGAAGAAAACACTGCCCCCCCCCCCCCCCCAACCGTTGAAACTGCGCATCAGTTTCGGGCACAGAAGGCGAGGAAGAAGAAGGGCAAGAAAGTGAACAACATGGCGGACGCAGCGGACGAGGACCCGATCAAGGTGATCACGAGCAACCCGACGCTGCGGCAGCACTACCTCGGGTCGCCCAGGCGCCAGCGACCCCGCCAGCGCGGGGCCCCGGACGACCGGCCCCCAAACGCGGGCCCCTTCGAGAGCTCCGTTATCGACGACGACAAAGAGGAATGCGTAGGTGCGGCACATGGCCCACGATCTCTCTGCATGCTACCTTTCTCTATTTGTACGTAGATAATCACAGGGACGATTTTGCGTAACCAGTAAAGTAAAAAAATGCGGTAAGCCAGAAGTGAAAGTGCGCGGGCACATTAATGCAGCACGTAGACGTCGAGATGACAGTGCTAAAAAAGAATCAATAAAAGACCAGCAGCCACACTATTGTTTGGCCATTTGACGACGGCGTGCTCGTGGACATGTGCTTAATAAAAAAAAGGACAAATAGGATAGAGAACGAAAACGACGCAAGAGCAAAACCCCCCAGAACGCTCCCCCCCCCTTTTTTTCTCTCCTGATTCATAATGAAGTAAAGGCGGCGCAGCGGTCAAAGTACAAGGGTGTATCGCATAAGCAGTGCGCGGCTCATAAACACGTCGGGCTGCGAAAACGAGTCCCTAAGTTAGAATCGATACACTATTCGTGGCGCACAGGCATCCTTCTCCCTTTCTCCTCCCGTTTTCCAAGGGGAACCCTGTACGAGGGATCCGGGCACACCGATATGGAACGCGAGAGTTCACAAACACGAAACAGAAGTGCCCTATGCACACAGAGTCTGTAGATCTTGGCTGCCCCCGAGATCGCGTATTTTCCGTCTGTAGCGGTAGGAAAATCGGTGTCGATGCAAGATCAGTTAAACAAACAACAAGGGGGAAAATATCTGTTTGTCTAGCCGGACTACCCACCTACCGTCCGAGGGAAGAGTACCGGGCCGATCGATAGTGTAGTCGGAGAACTAAAACCAGGGAATCGATAGGAGGCCAATCGATGTAATCTACCTCGCCATTCGGGAGAGATGACGATGAAGAAGGGTTCAGTCCATCTCGACTACTGGATCCGTGGATGACAATGACGTCTTCCACGCTTGTATTTTCCTCGTTCAAAGGTGGTAGTTGTGAATCGGATAAGAACCCTACGCTCACTCTCTTTATCTCTTCGTTCTCTTTTTTTTTCTTTGGCGCCTTCAGTTCACCTCCTTGCCTTGAGGACGCCAGTGAAGAGTTGGTGGTGACCGAAGCGAGCGGGATATCAAAGGGGGCGCCACGAACGGCACGATGCATTTTGCGACACAGCCCTCATCAGCGAGTTGGACATTGCAATGACTTTTCATATATTCTTATCTTTTGTGAATTTTTTTCTTGCCAGCAAATACTCATCCATATGAGAGATGGAAATGAAATTTATGTTTTTAATCTTCACGCTCTGCGCAGACTGGCGTAAACTGCCTTAGTCACGATGTTAACTGAATTAATGTCAGCGTGTCAAACATTCAATGTTAAATAAAACGAAACGTAACCGGGTAATTTGTAGTACTACTTCGAAAGACCGGCCGTACAGATGCTTACGAACACTATTACCACTGCCGTCTTGAAAGGTGCCCATTACGTTGTAACCATAGGCAGAAAGCTTTGTGATTATTTACAGCTCCTATGTGCTGAATTACGGCCTGAACCCAGTACGTCGCGATGCCCAGCAGTGCAGATATGTAAAGCATGAACCAAGACTAACTCGATCAGCAGATACCGAATACCTCAAACTGTATGACAACGGCCAGATGTATATGCAAGGCTAGACAACACTTCAATTCCTAACTAATCCAGCAAAATTAGCGATACCACAAAAAAGTTAATGGGTAACTAGAAGGAGGTTATCGGTAGTTCTGCACCGTCAACTAACACGGCACAACTTTAATTTCAACGATAAGGACAGCTCTCGGAAGTCCCAACTTTAGTGAGTAATATAGTCAATTCCCGCAAGCTCTCTGAGGCACTCGAACTCAGCCTCTCTCGTGTTCATCACCACGCCAAACGCATTACGCGACGTGCGTGCTTCATAAACTGCAGCTATGTCTCTGTATGTATGTCTCCACGACAGTGTTATAGATAACATAACAGAGCCGGGAACGTATTCAGCCGCGGAATAAGCAGCGTGCGATGACAGGTTCAGCTTCTCATAGCGGGCTTTGTCAGGCCGGTAGTGTCAAGTCAAAGCTCCCATGTCTTGACGCTTCCCGAACGAGCGGGGTTCTTCCAACGAAGAGTGGTGGCAGCTACCATTAATGCCGAAAAAATGCGCAAGACAGAAAGAAAAATCACTCTGATCGCTTCTCTATCACTTCACGAAAAAGAGCTTAACTCCATCAAAGAAGGTATCTCGTGGTTATGTTGCCTTCTCGGTTTTCCATTTCCTCTTTTGTTTCAGTCACTTCGTTCCCTTGTCCCATGTGCAGGTGACATGAACTGTATCATTCGATAAAGTTCGGCCGTGACTTCAGCGCTGTGTGTATCGCTTCTCTTGCTTCGCATCGTCTGGTGTGTTGTATTTGTTCCTTAATAGAAAACCACCGCCAGCTCTACGTTCTTAACTTTTTTTTTTCTTGTTTGCACACGCCAACTCCGCCTTCTTCCTTGCACGCCTCCCTAGACATCCCGTTAAGAAGCAGAGCAGGGCGCTACTAGCAAATTACCGGCCAAACCCGTCTAATGGCAGGCTTTGCACTTATCTGTACAGAAACTGAGGCTGCCCTGTCACTGCAATTTGTCAAACCATGATGTGCACCAGCATGAATCCAAAGTTCACAGAAAACCCACCGCGCGACATACGCTGTCGAGGCTAGTGCCGACCAAAAGCTACCGAGATGTTCCGCCCTTCTCCGCGTTCAAGGAAGTGGCAAGTGTCGTTGTATACTGTCACCCATTTCGCCTGCTAAAGTCGAAACACATCACTCCTAGCTTCGAATGGGCCAGGCCCAGGCAGATCACTCGACTACCCAGGCATACATGGGTAGCGAATCTGTGTCCGCCAGAAAACAGCAATACCCGGGCTTGGATTATCTAAAAATACTCCCATAGGCCAACACTAGGCCTACCGGATTTACCGCAACGAATGTTTCATTAAAAGCCATCGCTCCTAACTATTCGTCCCGCCCATCCGCCCACAAGCGAAACCTGCCTAGATCTCTAACGCATAAAGCAACCAGATAGTGAAAGTTCAAACAGAAAGTTGCCAAACCACTACAGCTGCCCAGAACTCCACGGTTGAGGACCAGGAGAAGGAGGAGGACCAAGAGGAGGAGGAGGAGTGGGAGAAGGAAAGGATCACCGAGACACCGCTGCTGCATGCAACCGTGAACGCGACAGACAGAGGGCGCAGGCAGCGAGGCAGGAGCAGCAGCAGAAGAAGGCACGGCCAGGCCCGCATGAATAATGCATAAAGTGGCCTTAATAAAGACAGCACCCAGTCGGCGGGTGGCCGCCATCTCCGCTCTGCTCGCCGGGAGATCAAGTGCGAAGGAGGGGAAAAGCGAAGCGCCACACACGCGCGGACGCCTTGAGCTCTCTCTCTCTCCACCGACGATTTTCGGCGGCGGTAGCGAGAGCATATTTATAGCCGAGCTTCGCGACGCGCGCATCGAGACGACCGCGCGAGCGGCAGAAACATACGACAGACTTCAGAATAAAGCCTAGTAAAGGACGTTAAGCAAGCCCGGTCGGAGGAAGGAAGGATGTCATAGAAGGAGTACGGGACTGTAGATGGGACCCACGAGCAACAAGAATCTATATCGGTGGCGAACTAGGCTTTGCACCAACAGCGCTCTGCAGGGTCGGGACGCGATGGGAGGGCTGCGACGTGATTTAAAACGACCTCAGTGATCCCTGTCTTTATCAATTTTCTTCTTCAGCGAGGACTTTCGCTCAATCTCCATTATCGCTCTCTGAGCCACTTTATTTTTCTCTTTTTCTGCGCGACATCAATCACGACAGAAAAATTGTTTCAGCGACATGTATTTGCGCGAGACCACTTTGAGCTCAGAACAGACAGGAGCTGAAATATGCCCTCTGTTTGTTGTTTTCCTTGCATGCTGTTAAATACCTTTGCACAGCAACTGAAATTCACCATTACTTGTAGGCTGCAGATCGGATACAACAGGCTACTAGCTTACGCCAGCTATCTTGTGAGGGTGCACCGCTGCATGCACGAACCACGAGCGGAAAAGCACAATTCGGCGCAAACTACGGCGGGGGCAATGCTAATAGAACTCCTCTAATTTCCACCTCTACAAAACACAACCACTGCATGATTTTCACACCACAGCAACGAAATTTCAAAATACTTATAGGCTGGAGATCGAATAGAACACGCCAAGTTCGCGCCAACTCACCTGTAAAGGGTGCACCACTGCATGCATATCCCTCGAGCGGAGAAGCGCGCTTCAGCAAAAACTACGGCGAGGATGATGCTAATACAACTGCTCTAAATTACGCCTCACATAAACACAACCATCGTATGACCTTCACAGCGTAGCAAATGAACTTCAGCAGCACTTGTAGGCTGCAGATCGGATAGAACAGGCTACGAGTTGGCGTCAACTATCCTGTTAGATTGTGCACCGGTGCAAGCACGAACCACGAGCGCAAAAGCACAGTTCGGCGAAAACTACGGCAAGGACAATGCTAACAGAACTGTTCTAATTTCCACCCCTCCTAAGCATAACCGTTGGATGATTTTCACAGCATAGCAACTGAACTTTACCAATACTTGTAGGCTGCAGATCGGACAGAACAGGCTACCAGTTCGCGCCAACTCTCCTGTAAAGGGTGCACCACTGCATGCATGCGCAACGAGCGGAGAAGCACGCTCCAGAGAAAACTACGGCGAGGATGATGCTAATAAAACTTCTAATTTCCACCTCACCAAACCACAACCATTGGATGTTTTTCACTGTACAGCAAATGAACTTCAGCAATACTTGTAGGCTGCAGATCGCATACAACAAGCTACGAGTTCGCGCCAACTATTTTTTTCGAGGGTGCACCGCTGGATGCGCCAACCACGAGCGGAAAAGAACACTTCAGCGAAAACTGCGACGAGCACACTGCGACAACTGCTCTAATTTCCACCTCTCCGAAACAGAACCACTGCATAATTTTGAGAGCACAACAACTAAACTTTGATAGTAGGCTACAGATCGGATACAACAAGCTACGAGTTCGCGCTAACTCTCCTGTAACGGGTGCACCACTGCATGCATATGTCACGAACGGAGCAGCGCGCTTCAGAAAAAACTACGCCAAGGATGATGCTAATAGAACTTGTCCTAACTGCAACTCCCTATACCACAACCGTTGCATGCTTTTCAGTGCGCAGCAAGAAAACTTCAGCAATACTTTTAGGCTGCAGATCGGATACAACAAGCTACGAGTTCGCGCCAACTATCTTGTTAGAGGGTGCAGCGCTAGATGCACGAACCACGAGCGGAAAAACACACTTCGGCGAAAACTACGGCGACGACAATGTTAACACAACTGCCCTAATCTCTATCTCTCCTGAACATAACCGTTTCATGATTTTCACAGCACAGTAACTAATCTTTACCAATACTTGCAGGCTACAGATCGGATACAACTGACTACGAGTTTGCGCCAACTCTCCTGTAAAGTGTGCAGCACTGCATGCACATCCTTCGAGCGGAGAAGCGCGCTTTACCGAAAACTACGGCGAGGTTGATGCTAATAGAACTGATCTAAATTCCACGTCACCAAAACACAACCGTTGGATGTATTTCACTGCGCAGCAAATGAACTTCAGCAACACCTGTAGACTGCAGATCGAATACAACAGGCTACGAGTTTGCCCCACTGTCTTGTTAGAGTGTGCAGCGCTGAATGCACGAACAACGAGCGGAAAAGCACAGTTCGGCGAAAACTACGGCAAGGACAATGCTAAAAGAACTGCTCTAATTTCCACCTCTCGTAAACATAACCGTTGCATGACTTCCCCAGCACAGCAACTAAACTTTAGCAATACTTGTAGGCTGCAGATCGGAAAGAACAGGCTACGATTTCGCGCCCTCTCCTGTAAAGGATGCACCACAGCATGCAAAAACCATGTGAGGAGAAGCGCGCTTCAGCGAAAACTACGGCGAAGATGAAGATAACAGAACTGCTCTAAATTCCGCTTGAACTAAACATAACCGTTGCATGATTTTGACAGCACAACTAAACTTTTCAAACAGCTGCAGGCTGCGAGTGCACGCTAGTTCACCTGTAAGGGTCCACCTGTGCATGCATGAACCACGAGCGGAGAAGCACACAACTCTCTAATTACGGCCCTATTAAACGTGTTCAATTTGAACGATGGCGCAAAAATTCCGATTCTGAGAAACGCGAGTCTCTTCTGGAGCTGTAATGCCATTCACTATGTTGCAAAAGGACTGCACTTTAGTTCTGAGATCGGTTTTTTGTCAGCCGCACGAGCGAGTATACCTATACCTTGCATGAAGCCTGCCAACGCGGTGTGATCACGCAAGCATGGCGTCCAACGTAGCGTCCTCTTGAAGCATTTACCTTGGTCAGCAGCGACGGCATTGTCGCAATTCCGTAGTATCGACACTTGATTCTGTAGGTGCAAGCGACTGTTTAGTTCAAAATGTTCACGTCCATTCACCTTATTTTAGTTAGGACAGAGATAATTGCTCTTGCCGGACTATTGACAGGTGCCAGTGTGTAACTTTCGATTCCGCTGTTTCCGAGGAGATTCACTGCTTTCAGAGCCTCTCTTAAAGGGCAAATGCACGGATTTTAGAAATCGACGAGCTTAAAGGCATCGAACTATGAAATTTGCACGTAAAGCATGCGAAGTCCTTTAGGGCCATGATTTCAAATGGTGACGTAATAGATGAATAAAATCGCGACGGCCTTGAAGCTTTTCCACACCGCATAGCACCGAGCAATAGCACCGAGCAAGGGGGGGGGGGGGGGGGGGGGGGTGAGAGGGGCATGATGACGTCGTCGACGGTACCGATACATTTCCACTGAACAAACGCTTGCTGTGAAGGATAATACAAAGCCACCGGAGGCAAATCCCACCGAGCGCTGTTTGGCAGCAACCAACCAGTCACAGCAGGGTGTGGTTCACGGAAGCGGGAATATGAAATTGTACTTTCTTTGACGTCACACTGCGCTTCTCCACACTCCTCAAGTGCTGAGATGAATAGCCTCATATTTAATGGTACCTTAAGCCATTATTTTATGCGCTATCACCAGAACTCTTCGCGTGCTTTGCCTACAGCCTATAACGATTTTAATCCATGAATATTGCGGAATTCTCAAAACGTGGTGCAGTTCAGCTTCAGACACTAGGAACGTTCTGAATGATTCCGTGCCACCAGCACTGCAGCAGGCGCTGTTATTTGCAAGATGGCCGTCTGTCTGCCTTACCACTGCACTGCGGAGGAGCCCAAAGAATTGCGCGCGAGGAATTCATTTCTTTTTTCGCCAACCGCAAAGTTTTCATGAAGAGCTGTGTAAATTTGAGTACTATCGGATATGTTCAGAAGTTTTGTTGATTTCTGCGAGAGTCTATCAAAATTTGCAACTAAAAGATGTTTTTCATTTCGTGAGCAACACATATTTCGTTTCTGTTGTTCTACCACTAAATGTGAATTCTATTGCTTACACTACGATGTGTAGCATTAAAGATTTTTTTTATTTACGGACGAAAAATAATTTTCTGCACACCACCCTGAATTGCCTGTTTTTCCACGGAAAGCAAAGAGTTAAGGGGAAACTACGGCGAGGACAATGCGAATAGAACTGCTCTGATTTCGACTTCTCGACACATAACCTCAGCGACCTCAACGACCAGGACGTCACTATGATTCCACAAACAACACAGCGACAAGGACCGATATCATTAGCGAGTACTGTAGGGGAAAGACAGGAAACCGGGCGAGGCGATTAGGCTTTATTCACAGGAGCACATAGCGTGCGCTGGATCAGAGATGACTCGGACAGGCATCTGTTGGACAGGCCTTCATCAAGCAGCAGAATTTAAATGCCGCGCTTCATAATTAAGATCGCGACAAAGCTACATATGATTAAATCCGCAGTGCATAGCGCAATGACGCCGCCAAATCTAGTGCTATCAAACCGCGACACGGCGTTAGCGGCCAAATAATAGCTCTTTGTCCAGTGCAAGAGAAATAAGATTTACCGCTTTTTTGAAGCACTGGTAGATTTCCCTACGATTTCAAGCAAATAATAAAATGCATGAAAAATTGAAACAAGGCCAATTGGCTCACATTACTTGCCAGAATCACAGTCACGACCATTTTCGAATACTTCCATACACTATCCATTGTCAATGACTATCAACAACTACATTAATCAAGTATTCGAATGGCAATACTTTACCGATGAACACTAGTTGCTGCAGAATCGATGGCTAACACTGGCCGATAGTAATACAGCGTATCAGACTAACTTTCAACTAAGAGAGCAAAAACAATATGTAATCAACTAAAAGGCTCTTTCTCACAGGACACGATGACGGAGCGATAGGACAAAAAAAAAAAACACTCACACGTCCAACGGTACTTTTTGTTTTAAATTTTGCCACCACACGGAATTCCTGCGGGCTCAGACACAGAAGTCCCAAGCGCGCAGCGATTAACCTTCCGTCTTTCTAATGATACCCTAAAAAACAACGAAAATAAAAAGTCAAATGTTGAGACAACGCAAGCGTTACCCGCGGAGGTGATAAGGAGCACGGTGGCAAACAAAACATCCCCATTTCTCCGCACCCCATTACCACATACTTCTTTTGTGCAATCTCACATAAAACACGCTGCCCGTAATAACGCTGGGCACAACACTTAAAACCAAAAGCATGCCGATGTGGAAAAAAAATGAGCGGGGGGGGGGGGGCGGGTTCTGACACCTCGGAACGCTACCAGATCGACACAGGCCGAGGCAGACAAGGGGACGGATGGGCCAAATGAGCACCGCGCGAAAGCGAACAGACCGGCAGGAAGGACATGAAGCAACGGGTGGGGAAAACGAAACTAAAGCCCGCCTGACACGCCACCACCACTTCCTGTCTCCTGCCCTTTCTCTCCGCCCTCGCCCCCTTGCGCGTAGGAGGCCGGGTAATCTTAGGTTGGGGTGGGGGGGGGGGGGGGGGCGTAGGAGCAGCAGAGCGCGCGGAGGAAGCACACAGAGTGGGGTCTATCCAGCCAGCCAGCTCGCAGAGGCACTGATGAACTGTAATGAGCGCGGGAAGAGGCGGGTTTTTCCGCGGGCTGGCAGCGCCGAGTGGGACGCGGGAGGGGAGGGGGGGGGGTTAGTTCCCCGCCAGAACCGCCAGGAACGCGAAACGATCGACGTGTCAGCAGTCGCCAACCGCCGAGCCAGCAGAGCACAGAGAGGCGCAAACGGCAGCAGCAGCACGTGAGGAGGAGGGAAGCGGAGAGAGAGAGAGAGAGAGAGAGAGAAGCCGGCAATAATTACCGCCCTGCCTCAGCGGTAGCGACGGCGTTCGGGAAGGGCGGGCGGTAGGTGGGGTGGGGGGAGGGGGGGGGGGGAACGGTCGTTGGCAGAAAGGCGAGCCACCGCCGCCACCTCCAGTCGCCAAAGGCTGGAACAGGCGCACCATCGACGGCGGAAAGGCAGAACGGAACGTCGCTCGGGCTGCCCGGAAAACGAAGACAAAAACAAAACATAAAGATAGAATATCGCAGGGAAGATCGGGTTCCTTCGGGCTATCCTAGATGCGGATGGTGTGTGGCACCAGAAAACACAGGGAGAGAAATAACGGACGGGGGGGGACAGACTAGACGACCGAATAGACTGAGAGCGCCGGGGAATAACGAGGAAAAGAAAAAAAAAGGACAGTACCGGAGCGGTACGTGCGTGCGTCTGTTACGCTTCGTCAGCCATCTTCGGCGAAGAGTGCCCACTCGACGGGTCAGCGGTAATTAACCGAAGGCTAGCACACCAGCGGTGGCGACGCTAGCGCTGGCATCCAGAGCCCGGCACGCCCCGGACACGCTCTGTCTCAATCAATTCATTCACTCTTCTTCCATTGCTTTTCTTTGTTCCGTTTCCCCCCGCTCTAACTCGCCCAGAAACGAAACAAAACATCAACGCCGAAGTTGCAGTGCTAACACCGGCACTGCGGCGCACGAGCACCGGGAGTTCATCAGCACGGAAAAGCTTTCGCGCGCGCCAAACTTTCGACGCTGATGCATGGCCTCCCCCCTTCGAACCTAATTATCGCCCCAATTTTCGAGAGTGCGAGCCAATCCTCCTCCCCGTCACCTTGATGCATAGCTTGGCGCTAAACTCGTGCTATTTAGAGAACTACCGCCGGAAGCTTTTTTTTTTTCTGGCTCACTCGATAGTACCGAGAGACGGATGCGGAGAACTGTAGTCGAAACTTGTGAAGCCGCCAAAATCGTGCAGTCTGGAAAGACTAGCGCCAAGCGTTTCGAACAGGCTTGACGTGGTCTTTCATGTGATCTTGTCTGCAGCTCTCTTGCCAGATTCATACCGCGCGATCATTAATCACTGCAAGATGGAAAATGGTCGTTCATTAGATCGTGACTCACAGAAAAACAACGGCGAGACGACGAATGGTAGAGTAGCAAACCTGCGCGAAAAGACGTTGCTAATTTCTGCCCGTCCAACCCAAACTAGTTCGAATGACTAGAGTGCAAACAGGTTAAGGCTGACCGAGAGAAATGCGCCCGTTCCGTTAACGCCGTGAATAGAAAAATAAAATCGAAGGTAACATGAGCACATTTCCACAACTAAAAGTGTGCCACAGCACTTGCTAACCCGGGCCACCTTAGGTGTGAACTCATAGGCTGTCCCGAAAAGCCTGGCCACGGCCGCACCGTCAGATCAAAGCTTACCGGCGAAGTCTGGAGTGGAAGGCCAAATTTGACGTTTCACAGGCGACTGCCCGGTTGGGCACCTATATGCACCTATATATAGGTTAATTTTGGCACCTATGTGCTCACGTGCATTATAGGCGTTCATCCGCTGGCAGCCTCCGGTTCGATCGCGTTCCCGGTACTCTTCACGGACTCGTTTGCACGAAGCGAATAATAAAATTCCCAATGTTGTCTTATTCGCAGTCTAAACTTTTCGTTAGTTTCGAGGAAACGAAAGGCTCATAACTGGCTCCCTGCGTCAGTGGACACCTCAATCGTGCTGCGAGGTGGCGGTGTTGTCCACATAGAAATTGAGAGTTATGCGTCTTTCCTAGCTTAAAATCAACGTAAGGGTTAGCCGCCGTTGGTTTTGAGGAAAGGAAAGGCGCATAACAGGCTCCATGGGTCAGAGGATACCTGAGTCATGTTTTGCGGTGCGTGGCGGTGGTGCCCTCCAAACGCGTTACACGGCTGCCGTTGTGTCCCCTAAATGCTACTACTACGGTTTGTACAAAGCTATTACAGCTTTCGCTACAAAAAAAAAAAAGACTTGCGGGTACAAATGAGACGCCCGTGATTTCCCATCCCAGCCCGCCAAACCCACAATGGTACCTCATGAATTAGTGCACACGCTTCGCAATGAGAGGACGCTCCTTCATCAAAAATTCTAATTCCAACTGCGAAGCTTAGGCCCCGTCCAGCGAACCTCGCACCAGTCGCAATCACAGGAGTCACTCGGGGACCGGTGTCCAGGCTTGTGCAGCCTCCTAACAGCCGAGATTCAACAACCAGAACCTTCGCGGTCAGAGGAAAGCCCGACTGACTCGCATAATTCAACGCGGGGGCAATTCGTCACGCAACCACACTCCAGATGACACATGCATACGCGATCCTGTCAGGCACACTTTGTTATCCGACGTCACCTCTCGCTCTCTCCCAGCTGTCACTAATCCTTTATATGCTCCTGGAACTCTCTCCAAACCCGTTTGCTTCAACCCTTCATGCACGGTCTCTCCACAAAGCCCCCGTCACATTCATTTCCTTTCCTCTCTCATCACCACTCGTTTTGCCATTCCGCTGACACTTTTTAATACTCTAGGCACTCAATTCACTCGCTCACTCTCTCTCGCCGCATAACCCTTCCCGTCTTCCACTACGCCGCCTAACCTGTGCCCCCGCGACACGTGACGTGGCCGCGAAGGGAGGGAGGGAGGGAGGGAGGGAGGGAGGGAGGGAGGGAGGGGGCAGTGCGTCCCCATCGCAGCACGTAATGACCCGGGACAATCGCTCACCAGACAGCGGCGTCCCGCTCATAATCGCCGCCACCGCATTCGCAGAGTGATTACGCGGCTATCCATCACGACGGAAGCGCGTCCGGCGCTGTCGCCGACTTTTCGCAGGTCGTCGTGATGGCAGCCGTCGTTTAAGCGTGACCGACGAGCCGCTCGAACCCCCCCTCCCCCACAACCGTCTCCTGCCCATTCAACGCTGACCAAGGCGCTCACTGGCACGTAACGAGGTTTCCGTTTCCGGTGTACCTTCTCGCTACACCTAAGAGCACCAACTGTTAGGCGTAACGGGGCCTGCAGCGCAAAAGATCACTTGGCTGGCACGTTACGACGTAGAAGTCTGGCGAACATCATCTCCCACGTCATCATCGGCCATGTGGCATGACCTAAAGATCCCACAACTCACAGTTATATAGGCTTGCTGCGCGGCGGTCGCAATGTTGCAGAAATTGCATCATCACCGACGACGTCAACACTGATGGTCACACGTTGTTGACGTCATTTTCGGTCACGTAACGTCAACAACGTATGTGTCAGAAGGCCTACTTTATGGATGACATGACTCGCAGGTCACTCATGTGACCCAGTGATAAAACCACCATGAGTCACGTCACTCGTTGCCTCTGACCTATTAATTGTGAACAGGTTATGTTACCAATTACACTAATCACGACCCTCCTGACCCCGTTATACAACATGAACCCCACCGCAGCTGACGACGCAAAGAGTGTCCGGATAAAGGGAACGCTGTTTCAGTCCTACCCTTGGACGCGGGTCCGAACTCCGGGATCTAATTACCGCAAGGCATGAAATTAACGTACCTTAATGCCCCCCGCAGTCGGGGGAGCAGTAAGGGAAGCTCTGCACTGCAGCCAATCCTCGGTAGGACACTGATGCCCATCCTACTCTGGGTAAATGGGAGACTGGCGACTCGGCCCATGCGGCAATCGAACCTACGATATCTGGCGCTGAACAGCAGTGCGCTCTCAGCCCTGAAGACCGGAGCGAAGAGGGGATATTGCCGCAAGGTGCGCGGGCGAGTCGGTGGACAAACGAACGGAGTGGTGCCGCACAAACACGAAGTTCGTTCACGCAAACATTTCTCCGCGAATGTTCTCGCGCATTTGTGTCGCCGGGGCCTTATTTGCTGTTGGGGCCCCAGTTTAATAACTTTTTTCTCGATTTATTTTACGCCCCTACTTACCAATGGCAACTTGCCGGTCCGACATGAAGGTTTTACTCAGCCAGTAACCAAAGGCATTCGAACGATCCGGTACCAAAAGTAGGCTTCCGATTAAAAAAAGTAAAAAAAAATAGACTACAACTGGTTACAAAATACTGTGCTCGATCTTGCAGCCAAATAATAGCGGAGCAGGCATGTTTTAAGGCGAAGTAAAGGGGGCGGAGAGAATAGGAATGATGGAAGAGCGCGACAGGCTGCACATACGCTTCTTCGAACCAAGTAATACTCCAAAGAAAGGAGTTTACAGTGTCCGCAGTTCGTGAGATTGGGTGAAAAACTATAGGGGGGGGGGGGGGGGCGTCATGCGCCTGGACAGTACATATGCCTCTCGTCTCAGGCCTCGGTTAACCGTCAGGCCATTCTTCGATTCATTTCAGAACCAAGGGAATGGTAGAATGTTAATATAGACAACCTGAATCTGGACTTTCTTGAAAACAAGCAGTAAGAGAGTAAGAGACCGCGACAGACTTTTTTTTTGTTTATTTAGAGGGCGCAGTATAAGGATCACATATATTTCCTTTTCGCTTACTAAAACTTATTAGGGTCCTTATGCAGATGGCCTTTTGTTCAAGATGACTTACAGGATCACTTACAGGCATCACAGGAAAAAATATGTATCACAGTCCTATAACCCTTAAGCTGGCGCGAAGAACAGACAACGATAGATTTGCAGCATGCATACCACCTCTCTCCCTCCTCTACACTCCCCCTCCCTCCTTTTACCCCACGAGAGCGCAGACTTGAAAAGCTAAGAAGGACGCAATGACCACATTCTTCGCAATGTTTCCATCTCGAACTACCAGCACATCTTCATTGGCCAGTAGATGAATAGGGGGGCTCTCACTCGATGTATACAGCACAGACGCCGTTTATCCAAGTGCAAGTTCCAAACGCTCCTACCCCTGGAAAAGCCTTGAATATGCAGACAGAGAATACCACCCTCCTCCAAACTAAGCCTAATCGAGGAGACTCTACTATTCCGCCGTCATCAGACGACCCCATCGTTGCGTTCCTTGTCTTCGCCCGCCGCGGTAACCGCGTGACTACAGTACTCAGCTGACGTTGAGCACGAGTACGCTGGTTCCATCCTGGCTGTGTTTCGATGGAGGCCAAACGAAAAAACGCGCCTGCACTGAGATTGCGGGACTCGGGTAAATGCCCTACGGGTGGATGAAATTAATAACAACTACGACGACATTCGTAGCGCACACTGCTGCGTCACCACGTAGACCTCTGTCAGCCGCTAATTTCAACCCAAGACCCGTCTTCGTTTCTTTGCAGCCATGGCAGTGTGGATCGCGTTCGCGCTGTTCGCCACCGCAGTCTCCGTCGTCGTGGCCGGGGGTCTGCGCCCCGAAGGCGAACCCCGCGTGTCCGGAGGGGACACGGGAGCGCAACTGCATCGTCGCCACACGCCGGTCGAAACGGCAGCGCAGATGGAACGCAAAGCGCCGGAATCGGCGCCCGACGGAACCGCCAGGATGGAGCAGGAATCGAACGCGTCGGCGACAGGGACTTCCGCACGGCCGTCACCAAACGCCGTATCCAGTGCGAGGACGGACACGAAGACGCTTCCGAATGCGACACGAAGGCAGAACCAGTCGGCGGCGCGGCCTGGAAAAGCCGCGGACGAAGAAACCAAGCCACCGGAAGCACCGCTATTGCTGCCATAATACGAGAAATAAAACGGCACGACGAAGGTTCCTTACTCCTTGAATTCTTTTTGAATTATTCATTGGGCTGCAACATTTCGAAAAAATTTTTCACAAACTAGAAACAATTTTCGAGTACTCGAAAGTCACACAAGGAAACGCCAAAAAGGGCTCGAAAATTCCCTCTAAACATGTACTGCCCTATATTGAAGACGGTAGCACGCACCGCATCCTAAAGTGGCGCATCAACCCCGAACATAGCATTAAAACCAGCAAACTCCGCAGAAAACATTTGTTCATTACGATGGTACGCATCCTAATTCACACCCATCGCACTTCCGTCGGTCCCTTAAAATAGAGTCACCTTAAAAGTGCATCATGGGCGCAGTACAAAGTACTCAAACACACTGCGGAAAGTGGCCCCTTCGAGAGGCTAATACGCCTCTTCAAGCTGCAAGCGGGTACATTTTCATTTCAGCATATTTTATAAACGAATAAACGCTTCGAGCACCACCTAACCATGCAATCGTGCATTATATTCCCTTGGTTTACAGCATGAAACTGCAGTCGCATTTCTTACCACGGTCAACCGACTGTTATGTATTCTATCTGCGCCCCGGCAACCGCACCTGCGCGGAGCTTACTACTGCTCTCGAAACGTTAACCCGTTTCGCATGAACAGTACTGAAAGTAAAAGGTAGGAAAAAAAACGTGTAAAGCGCCCCAAGTCAAATAAAACGACATAGCAGCATCACCTAAGGAAATATGACGCAACGCCAAGGACTGCTACAGACAAACTTGACGCCCTGTTAAGGAAGAATGAAATCATAGCCAACAGTAGGGTCCAGCGAGGTTTTCTACGCATAGACCTCTCCATGACGACGCACCACGCACGTGGCCCACATGTCCACTGCACCCCCTTCACCCCACTCCCCTCCACTTCTCTGCATCAATTCCAATTCGAGCTGTTACCTTCTACTACCCAAACAGAGGCGGGCGATTATTCATTACTAACCAATCCGTCGAAGACCATGACCAAGGCTGTTGCAAGGTAAAAATAAAAGGCGCTAATACAACCGCCACGCCTTCTATGTATGAAGTCGCCATACAGCGGATACTCCGAAAGCAGTAAAAATTCCCCCTAGATTCTGGAAGTTACTCCCACCCCACAAAAAAAAAGGAAACAACTCACGCGAAGTCGAGCCTCAGTGGTGCCACATCCTCTAGGAGCATCGAATACGCACCATCAGCTTTTCAGGCGCAATCCCCAGCGTCTCCCCCGGGCGCACCAAAGCGCGAAGCAAAGACAAGAATTTCTCGAGACAGAAACGCTGGCTTCATCACTGAAGTTTCTCGGTTCCCTCTTCTTCACCTCCTCAGTCGCTCTCAATCGACAGCTTTCCTCAAAGGCGGGAAAAACACAAGAAGCGACCCGGTGCTCAGGCTCCCAATAAACTCCGAGCGCCGATCTCCGACAAGTGCCTGTGCAACTTTTACGCGCCGCCGCGCCCAGAGAAGAAGATCCGACCGCGGCGAAAGAAAGAAAGAAAGAACGACAGGGCGCGTGAGCGAAAGAAGAGCCAGAAAACAGTGCGGAGGCAATCAAAACGAGCGCAACCGTCACGCTCGCGAGCCTCTTTTCGAGAAATCCTTACGACCTCCCCCTCCTTGCCCTCTCTTTTATTCGCTCGTTTATTTCTTACTTGCTTCCTTTTTCTTTATTACCTTGTTTCTTCCTTTTTTTACTTTCTTTATTTCCAAAGGCTACTTACTCTCTGCACGCTTCTGTTTTCAGCCGCCAGGAAATACGCTCAAAGCCAGCTTCGTGAGAAAAAAACAACGAAGAAAAATTGGGACGCAGAAAAATGCGAACAATGCGGAGAGGAAGAACGGCCCGGTTGGGAGAGACATTGGCGATCGAACGCTGCCAGTGCGGTGCACACACGGGTGGGCACCGAACACGGCGCGCGTAGTCGCGCACGCACGCACACAAAACACAGACGCGCGCGTACAGTGAGCAGCTCGGCCGAATAACACGAGAGAGCAGAGAGACAACATCATCACCACCGGCGCCGCAACTGTGCCCGGAAAACACGCGGACAAACAACGAACAAGAAAAAACAAGAGCAGACCGCCGCAACACACGCAGCCATCGTCACTGAACGGCAAGACACACGCCGCACAGCCTGGGAACGGAGAGGGGGGGGGGGGCAAACATGCCCGAATCCGAGCCGGAGCGATGAGACTAGACAGAGAGCCGCATAGAACAGACGCACGCACGCACACACACACGCAAGCAAAACAGAGAATATCGGCGGAGCGGATCGCATGCGAAGGGGGGGGGGGGGGGGACGAAGCTGTTTTTTTACGACGACCGGTAACGACGGATAAAAGCCCAGGGGAAATACAACGCGCGCTCACAGCCAGCGATGCGGGCGGGCTGGGGGAGGGAAGCATGGGTTCGCCGCCGCTGTGCGTGCGCTTGCGTGCGTGTGAGGACGCGCGACTGATCCCGGGCGCCGCAGAGTACCGCATCGACTCGCTTGCAGGCAGCCCGGCCGGTGGCCTGCACATTCCGTGCGCCACTGGCCGATGGACTGACACACACACTGGCTTGTTCAGATGAAGCGCCCGAATGAATGAATGGGGAGGGCAACGGCACGTGACGTCACAGAGGAACGTACGGGGCAACAGGAGCTTCACGCCGGTGTCCAAAACGAGTCGGTATCGAACCAGAGCCGAGATTCTGACGAAGACAATAGGACTGACGAACGATTGTAGGGACCCGAGTGGCTACATTCGTATACGCACGTTAACTGAACGGCACGCCGCCAAATCTCCAAAAGACTGAGGTAGGACGATGGGCTGCATATGAAGGTTAAGGCAAGGACTGAAGTTGTAATGCACTCGCACCGTTTACAAACAATCACAATGCTTGTGACTTTCCGAGGCAAACAGTTCACACCTTTCGCTTGTGACTTGCGAAGGTAGCCTGTCTTCGGTGGGGTTTCAACGGCGCAGCACTGCATTCACGACAAGAGAATTTGCGTGAACCGTGCAGAGCTTCAGCAGCGCCATTAACTATTCCGAACTACGCTCAAAACAAGCCACCGAAACTGAACGGAACGATACAGATGTAATCAAGGGACGCGAATCTCTTATAGCTACAACGGCAAAACAGGTACAAAGAAAGGAACGCACTAATGCGTGCGTTGAAGCAAGGTGTCAACCAGGGTCAACAGTGGTAGTCTTCCGGAACATGAGAAACCCTCGCGCGGTCTGCGTCCACTGGCTAGCAGGGACAATTTCCATAGGGCACGCGCGTGGCACAGCAAAAATGAAACACAGCGTTGAAGAAATCGATGAGATAGCATACACCGCTGAACTGCGTAATATATGCAGAGTGAGAGGAAACGCAACGATGCCGGTCTCAAGGCCAACACAGCACCGTGTCGCATTAGGGAAAGTCCGACTGACACAAGCCCTCCTAAAATGTTTGGTGCTATGCGACTTCTGGCCCGCTTAGCGATACGTTCGAGGACAGACGGGAGGAGGAGGAGGAGGAGGAGGAGGAGGAGGAGGAGGAGGAGGAGGAGGAGGGAGGAGGAGGAGGAGGAGGAGGAGGAGGAGGAGGAGGAGGAAGAAGAAGAGGAGGAGGAGGAGGAGGAGAGACTTTAATGAAACAGGAGAGGTCTGCCTGCTTGTTGGCCTGGCATTCTACTCCAGGGACAGACAGGTGTACAACCGCTTGGTCTTGCGTCTCACGTTCACCTGCGCGCAACGAAAGCGTTCTCCAATGATTAGGACAGGGATAATGAAAAGCTTTGCAGGACTGTTAGCACAATCACAGTGCACTGCTCAGCGCAACAGCTCCCGCTGTGCGCAGTGCGCGAGACGGTACTTCGAACAGTCCACTACAATAGCCTAGTCGTTCGAGCATCCGTCTCGCATTGCATGAGGTGCAGGGTTCGATCCCCAGTGCCACCGGGTACCCGCCGCTGATACAATGAGTACAAGCTTTCCCCTGGCCCGGTGTCCGTCTTCTCTGGAAATATTAAAATACTTATAAAATGGGTCACTGACCCTATCTTAAGAACACGATAAACACCTTGTGCCATGGCGCTCTTTGGCCGAAGCTGCTCTTGCGGCACACAAAAAAAAAATCATCGTTATCGTCATTGTATTTACAACAGCGAGCACAAAAAGGAGTCATCAGCACTATTGGCATAAGGCCCACGCTGCAACGAACAGTGGAGCTAAACAAAACAAAACAACTCAAAAATTACTCCCCCCCCCCCCCCCCTTGGTGCAAACAGGTGGCACTCTCAGCCGACCACCCGCCCCCACGAGCGCTCCCCCCGCCAGGGCTACTTGGAGCGCATGCGTAGAGATGAAAATTTCAACACAGCTTCAACTCGGCTGCTCACTTGTTTCATAAGATTCAGGTCCACCTGGGCGACAGTGGATCTGAGTAATAGATGAACGCCAATGTTTATCGTCCTTACACGCTGCCCGAAGATGAAGGCAACGCGAGCGGCATTACCGGTGAGCCAAGGTGGACGTGCTTGTGTAGCTACAGGCGTAAAAACACAGCCCACACACCAGACAGCCAGCTCCACAGCCGAATACAGCCAAAAACGAAAAAACAAACAAACAAAAGGAGACGGCAAGGCTGTAGTTAGGTTCCATGGTACAGGGGCCACTGGGGAATGAGCCCCAAGTGCAATATTGGCTGTTGGCTTAGCGATCTCGCGCAACACCTCGTCCACCCCCACCTAAGAAAGCTAATCTGATGCTTCGGCCACCGAGTCCGATACTCCCCTTATGTGGAGGAAAACAACTCCTCGAAGGCATACAAAAAAAATGCATCTGAAAAGCTGACTCCCTATCCCAATGCCACCGAGTTTCTCGAAGGATACGACGAAATGACTTCGGTTCGTCAACGAGAGGCCACGGACACTGATTCGCGTAATCTCATCATTCACGGAAGGGCACCAGATTGCAGCTAATTAAAATACGTTCTGTCAGGGGCGCTATTCCAATTGCCAGTTAGGCACATAGAGAAGCTCATCTAGGAAAAAAATAAAAAATATTCGTTTCAGAAAAAAAAAAAGAACAAGAACATAGAGACAAACTATCCCGTTTTTGAGGCGACCATTCATGGCTGGGAGCCGACAGCTACTGCGCAGCCGCCGCACTTCCTTTTAAAGCGACGACGGCGACAAAGTGGAAACAATGGGACACCGGCCCTCCCTCCTAGAGGTCACTCAAAGCCCATTTTGGGGCCGCCAACAACGACATCAACTACAGCGACACGGACACTCAAAGCCCATTTGCCTCAACAGCAGCAGCAGCAGCACTAAACGCGTGTTTGAATTCAGGGCCCCTTTTACGCCACCCCGTCCCCAACTCCCGTGCCGCACGAACACGGCCAAGGAAACGGCGAAAAAAAAAGAATAAAGAGGTATCCAAACTGGTTACGAAGGCGTTCCGCCCATCGCTGCCGGCAGCGACGCTTAAAAACCCTTTTACGAGCGCCCGAACCGGACTGCGAGAAAGAACGGGCAGCCGGCAACGAAATGTCGCCTGGCGAAATGCGATTACCCGGTGAGCATTTCCGCTGTTGCCGCAGCGACGACAGCTCTGCTTTTTTTGTTTTTTTTTTTTCATTTTTACGACGGCCGCCTACACCCCGTTTGGGCCTGCCGTCACCCGCTGAACGCGCGGGACCGCGGTGCTCCCATTGTAGTATACGACTTGAAGAGGGCTATATGGTGTTAAAACGTTGTCTTCTCGTTAATAAAAGCGATTCCCCCCCCCCTTTCTACCCCTCCTTTACCCGACCATTGTTGAAGTTAAAAGCCCCATCCCCAGTTCGCAAACACGGCAAGTGGAGCAACCTAACAAACAACCAAAGAGAAAGAAGCGACCAGGAGAGGAGGGGGGTCGGTCTTCCCGGGGCATCGGACGCGAGCAATACGGTCGCCTTCTCCGCAAGGAACCAGCAAAACAAGCGCCACGGATGTCTGTGTAAACGCGCAGCGAAGAAAACGCCCTGTGACCGTCCATTAGGCGGCGTCTGCTTGCCAGGCATCTCGCCCGCACGGGTCCCGCAGCCCACTTCTAGCCGCAAACCAAAGGTGCGGCCCGAAACGTTTCCCCTTTATTCCACGTCTTTCTGAATACCAGCTTTAGTGTTTACGCTGCCCCAGTGCGTCGTCCGTATGCATTTCTTCTCTCCTAAACGCATTCTTTCTTGAGCTATTATTTTTTGTTGCGAGAGCAACATTACGCCAGCCAGGCAGCCAGCTCGGCTCGTCGCGTGGTCGCACTTCAGCCGTATGCCGTATGCAATGGCCGACGAACGACCTTGAGACGCCGTTGCCTAGCAACGCCGCAGCCGCGCTCCAACAGATGGCGCCGCCTCGCCGCTCGCTCTACCAGATGTGCGCGCGGGGTGTGTGTGTGTGTGTATATATATATATATATATATATATATATATATATATATATATATATATATATATATATATATATATATATATATATATATATATATGCCTCGCCTCAGTGGATTCTAGTAGGTGGTAAGGTTATGATATCTGCTACATGATTTAACATCTGCTGCGGGTCCTTGGACCCAAGATATGAATATGGCGGAGTGCTTGGCTTGATGCACTCTGGCACGGGTCGGCCCAGTATTGCACTGCCTCCGGGGTCGGCCCGGGGCATAATAGCGCGCGCCTTTTCTTTCTCTCTTTGCTCTCTTACCCTTTAACTCTCCCACTTTCAGCACGCGGCAGCGAGCGTGGCTCGGCTTGAGCCAATAGGCAGGCCCGTGCACTTTCCTTTTCTTTCTTCCTATCAGCAACAGCAGTAGCAGTCAGTGGATTCTACTCGCTATGGAGAGCGCGAAAGAGACGCAACAGCGACAGAACGAAGCGAGGAAGAGACAACGCGCTCAAGGGATGCCAGAAGGACGCGTCGCACGAATCGAGAAGCGTTGTAACGAAGATACAGCTAGAAGAAGCCGTGCCACGTCCCGGAGTGACTCTTCAAATGCGGAAGAGACCACTTTGAGTTCTCGAGAGCGTCGGAATGAGACGCTGCGTAGACGACGTGCCCAGGAAACGAAGCTTTCGCAATTAAACTAGGGTTACCCAGAGCTAAACCACAGCCAATCTTTTGTCGTAAGTTTGTGCTATGTCTGCGTGTGCGAGTGTGCGTATAAGTGTATGAGCGTGTGTGCAGGCGCACGCTTGTGTAACCGCATCCGTGTGTGCGTGTGAGTGTGCGTGCGTGCGTGCGAGCGTGCGTGTGTGCAAGCGCTCCGCACTCGCGTGTACTTGGCACGCATCCGTGCCTCTGTCGGCAGAGCGCGGTAGTACTGTCAGTTGTGAAACTCCGCACTAAATTCGTGTGCCAACGTCTGCCGCGCGGAGTGAGATACAGCTAGACGGTTACCAGACTGCCACGCCATCTGGGCCATTCAGACAAACAACTCAACGCAGCTGGCAACAGGAATATAGCGGCGAAACCAAAAGCTACAGGGTGCCAACAATAGTTGGCTGGCTCAAATTTTGGGGAAATATCGGTTGTCAACCTCTACGAAGTGGCCACAAAAAGCAGCCAAATTTCGACGCCAGGCTTCTCAACTGCTAGAATTATTAATCGCAATTTGTCGTGCAAATAGCGATAGACGAGGGAGAGAATCACCGTAGCGGTATCGTAGGAAAAGTGCAGCGCTACCTCCTTGAACCTCATGCGCGGAGGGTACCGCCTTCGAGTTACGAAACTACAGGAAAAAAAAGCCTGTCTCTTAGAACGGTTGCGGCAGTCCCGCGGCCGAGTGTTCGCACTTCCCGGCAGTGAAAGAGTCACAAAAATGCGGAACTAAATCAGTGACCAAACCATTCCTTACACTACCCGGCTATTCATACCCCTGCCGAACAGATTTAAATTCATTTCGTGCGATAACACCGATAACTGCAACTTTCCACCGCGCTGGCGGCCTATATATGCCTTAAAACCTGTGCCGTGCCGTGTTGTCGCTTCGCCTCGCAGATATGACAGCGGTTCCTTCGAGAAAGAGTGAGCACTAGAGGTCAAAAAATTTTACAAACCGAAGCTGCCTTTCACATGTGTTATCAATCCACAAATCTCAAGCACTCACGGAAAGTGTTCGTGCTTCAAAATTTTTCCCTATTTTTTCCATTTCCACTCTTGCTCTACTCTTCCTGCAATCTTTCGCTTGTCATTGCGTAATAACAGCAGCCTAACGACTTGGACATAACTGAGACCATTTCTTGCCGGCATGCAATCTACGTTCCGAAAGCTCGTTTTGCCTGCTGCAGCGGTGCACAAGGAGATGCCAACTTTCCAGAGAAGTGCAATTCACTTTGAGCTACATTGCACATATTGTTGACAAATTGGCTCACTACACTGCCCCAGCATTTCCACACATACCGGTTAACATACTGGTTAACTCTTTCCTTACCGAGAGAAAACAAGTAAAATTAGGGTCATGCACGCAAAACATTCGTACATCCCAAAATTTCAAAATTTTCCTTCACTGCAGCACACCATAGTGTAGCTAATAATGCCGTCTTTTTATTGACAAAGAAAAAAAAGGATATGTATTGCTTACTACAGAAAAAAAATATTTGATTGACAGCATTTGAAACTGGCGCCGAAACTCAGAAAAATATTAAATATATCCAGTCAAAAGTTAGGGGAACAAAATCTAGAATATACGTTTTATGCGTTACTATGTCCAGAACGAGCATTCACACCTACCAAAATCTTCACGCTAAACTTTGCGATCAGCAAAACGAAAAATCAAGAGCTCGCGCGAAGTGCTTTGAGCTACTCCGCACTACAGTCACTACAGTGACAACGTCGACCCCGGGCAGTCTGCGATAAAACTACGTTCGATACGCTGCTGGTTGCACGGAATCGTTTAGAGCCTGCCCGGCACCTTCAGAGAGGCGCGGAAAGCGCAGCGAATCTCATCGGAAACGGGGAGAACGAAAATTAGACGGGCACAACAGCCGGTACTCTGAGTCTGAGCGGAGCATTCATCTTTGTACGAACTCAGACCAGAAGAACGGGCGTCATCTTTTCCGCACAAAGCTGTCGCTTGCATCTGCCAAGTTGGGTTTCGATGCTGCGTAATCGCGAGAACGTCGCGGTTGCTGCCAACGATCGGTGCGCGGAAAGGACGCCACCTTAGACTCCGTGCTCGCTTCGCGTTGACAGCTTTCGGGGAAGGTTTACTGAAGGGATACTGCAGACGAAAAAGCCGAGTCCGAAGCAGAAGTGCAGTTCTTTCGGGACACGCAAGGTTTAGTTACTTGCACAGAAGCGGCCTAGAGCACGAACTGGGAAGGACCGTTTCGCGCATCGTTCGAATTGAGCTATTTGAATAGGCGCGGTAAGGAAATGGGGAAGCACCTAACAGGAGTCATAACACCGGACATGGTGTCTAACGCGCTCCCTCTCTCTTTCAGAAAATGATGGCATGTGATGGACAGCAATCCGCTGACTAGGATGTAGTACTGGTACAAAAATACGCAACCAACCCGAGCCCCTAAACGGCATCACAAAATTCCTGGAACCTACAGCGAAAGGACGAACTTACCCACACAGCACGTTAGGTGTCGGCCAGGAGAACAATGCAAGCAGGTCGATATAAATAGGACCTTCTTTCTGGGTAAAGAAAAAACTGCTTTTTTTTTCAAGAAAAGTTTTGCAAAATGTAAATTTCATAACGACACTAGCCATCCATGAACCTTTATTTCCCCTCACGTTCGGAGTCGATAATATGAGCAGAAGAAGAGCGCAATTGGAAGTGCTAGCCCTCCCTTCTGAACAATCGGAGACTCTTTATTTCGGCGTATGAAACTTTCCGCCTGTAGGCAGGAAAGTACCCCCCAAAGGCTGTTTAGGTCTGGGCCCTGAGCGGGGCTCAAACATTTTGAAACCGAGTCACGCACTACCGTAAAATCACGACAAATTTGGGCTGAGCGAGCAGAACCGACGCGCGCATGTTCGATCAAAAAAGACAAATATTTACAGAGAAAATAGCCAGGCAGCAGACATCGTATCGTGCGTCATTCGCGCCTAGAATCACTCGCAGAGAACACAGCGTGAGAAAAAAAATATATAGGGACGGACACGAACCAGCGTTTCCATTACAGCCAGAGTCACATCACGGCCCAGAATTTGAATACCGCTGGTGCGTGCGAGGAATTCCATGACAACGCGGGTACGCAAGCAACAGCACTGATTTGTTCTGCGTGACAAGCAGATGTAAGCACTTCTGAAACGTTCCAGTCCCTTTTTTTCACAATACAAGGCACCGCGCATCTTTCGAGCGTCGCGCAACATGAAACAGAATCTTCTCTGCCTTCCTTGCATGTCAAGAACATAAGTTACAAAAAAGAAAAGCGCCTTGCGCTAGCCTCACGTTCAGAAACAACTAAACACTAAAATCGAAGCACTAGTTTTTTTTTTTTTTTCAGGCTTTGTAGGGGGTGGCACTAAACAGGGTTAATTGGAGAGACATGGGAGAGGACTTCGCCCTGCAGTGGGCGTAGTCAGGCTGATGATGGCGATGATGATGAGAACCTTCTGCATTGCTTTCGTTTAAATCTATGCTACTGCCACTTTAGATCGGATACGAGTGTTGCCTGTACTTATTTCCGTGCAGTATTACTTGCTTTCTTTGAGCTACAATCTAAATCAAAGCAACATTTAGCTCCACCTTTCTTTCGGGAAAAAATAATTTTCTTTTTGCGCAACATATGTTGATTGTTACCGAACACATACACAATATGCATGTTATTTCGCAACCATTTTCGAAATTTCTCGCCATCCTAAATAGCGTAAAGCTGAATTATGTCCCTCAGGGACCTTCGCTACGACGTTAATATTCATGAAGTTGAAGGTCATTGACCATGTCTTATATTTTATATAAGACATGGTTATACTTTTATATCATAACGTTTATATCAATGAAATAACAGTAACAAGATAAAGACAAGACGGACACATCCAAAGAACTAAAAAAACTTTAAAGAAAAGTTAATTCCGCACACATCGATAAAGCACCCAGCCACACCGAGAAACTTCATAACTTCTTTGGACTTTACACGCAAAATGGCTACGGTTTAAACGCAGCTACAGTTAATCTTGACAAAAAAATATTTGAGCATGCCCATTGATTTGAGCACACAGACAGGAGCGCGCGGGGCGCAGGGCCTAATATATCGATCTATAGGTGATTTACGCGAGCCTTAGGTTCAAATAGCGAGCCCGGCTCCCTTGCAGGAGCCTCGTACAGAGCCCCGTGATTTCACAGTGAACGGATGCTATGGTGGCACCGTCGCCGATTTGGGCGCACGCTCCAACGAACGCTGACTAACCGTTCCGCGCCGACCCAAAAATGGACTCGGGGGTTAATTGTTCTCATCCGTGCGCTTCCGGAATGAGTACGGCGCGACCCGTGCCACATTCTACTCTTGTATTTGATTGGCTACTTTCAGCTCGAAACCTGGCACAGAGTAAATGAACGAACCTACTCACAGAATAATTAGGTACCTTTTTTTTCCCTCTTTCCGCCGAAAGCAATGACCTCGGTCGAATAAAATCGTTCGCAACCGACCTCACGGAAATCCGCGAATGGCTACGCTGCCAATTGCAGAGAGGGATCCAGTGTGCATAAGCCTGCTTGTGCATCATGTGTGCGTGTGCGCACGTCCAGAGAGTAGATGACGGGATGGGGGAATGGCGATTACTGCTGGCGAAAAGCGATGCCGCACCAGTGACAACGGCACAATCAGAACCGGTTACTTCAGATCGGGTGCACTTGAAGCCCTCTTTCACGCCTCCGTTCGCTTGGCTCGATGGGAAATAAAAAGGAACGGAAACGGGTCAACACAAGAAGATAGTAGGAGGAATAAAATAAGAGAAGAGGAAGTGTCACGGGGATGATCACAATAACATCACTTCTTTTTTCTTTCTGTTGTAAAATGAGACTGTTCGAGAAACCGTACCGGCTGACGCTACAATAAATGTAACCTGCCATCGGGCGTGGTGTTTTCCGTAAACTAACCTGAGCCAGTTGCAGTCACGAATGTCTTTAAGATATTGCACTAACACCTGGTCTTTACAGCCAGACAGGACGTTTACAAACAGAACAGCGGCCCCATTTTGATCTGGTTCTAAGACCTTTCACTCTTCTATACTTCCTGGAGAAGTTTTGCCCCTATTCCAATGACATCCAAAGGATCTGCCAGTTTGCTCATTTTACAGCGACAGCTGTTAAGAGCCCGTTCGTGGGTTTTGCGTCGTAGTAGTGTATCGTTCTCTGTAGTTGTCGGTGTAACCGGTGGGTGCGTTGTCATGGCAACCACTGGGAGGGTGGTTAACGTGCAAGTAAGAAGTTATCACGTGAGCGGCCGCCTAAAGAGAGCTTCACTGGCAGCGCTGCCGTTCGACAGCGGCGGACTGCAGAGGAGACCTGAACGAAAAACGACTGTGCGTGGAAAACCAAAAAGAGCGCCCAAGAACTGCACAGATGTGAGGTCGCTCTCGTATCATCTACCGCAACATATCGTAAAGTACAAATACCGTAGCAGCTGTCGCTGCATCTCGCGTTAACCAGTGGTAACCGTCCTGTCAGTTTCTATTCTGTCATTTATTTCGCTGTTTGCTTTCCCCTTTGCAAAGCACAGAATGATAATAAGCCCAAAGTAAGTTCGCACTATGCTGCCTACGAACTCACCGTCCCCGGCTTTCTCCATTTACAGAAACAGAGAAAGCTTTCTGAAGACTGTCTTAAATATTCTTTCTTGCTACAAACAGCGCGCTAATGCAGTAAGCTACACGATTATGTTCGTCGCACAAGCACCTCTGAAGAGTTCTCCTCATACTTAAATTAGCGGATTAGAAGGAGATAGTTTGCTATCCTTCCTTTCTTAACTGTTATTTGGACCTATTAATTACATAGTACGTACAGTATTCCAGGAAAATTGTTGTGGTGTGCGTATTTCATCCACTTCCAACCTTGGTGCAGAGCAGAGCCAACATTGTGTTAAATAAATAAAGAAAAACGTAATGTATCGTACCTCGAAGCCCACATCACGTGATGAGCCAGGATCAACGTGCAGATCGCTTACCTGCAAAAGACAAAACGGGGCACGCGGGCAACAATTAGATATACTGATTCATATAACAGATCGGTGAAAACACAAACACATATTCCGCGCTCCACACGACAAATGAAAGAACCATCCACGCTCCTTCAACTACCGTACTTTCGAACGGTAAAATCCCTAACTTCAATTTATACACACACTCTTAAGCTCTCTAAGTTGAAGGTGCTACGAAAAAAAAAACGTGGCTTTCGAGGTAACCGTCATGGCTTGGTGAGCTGTGTGCTTCAAGTCTGACCCAAACTAGGGTGCCTAGATGCCAGCGCCGCCGGGGTGGAGACAACTTCAGCGGCGCCGCCATATTGAATCACACGGGATCAGCGGCGCTAGCGTTTGTAACGGCGCCGTTCATGCTCTCGGCGCGCTTCAATGTGCTTTAGCTTGAACGGCCTTTTGCAGCGAGAGCTACATTGGGCTACCAGTCGAGCATTTCGCGTTACATGGGAGAGGCCAGTTGTGATTCAATATGGCGGCGTCGCTTAAGTTGACTCCACCCGGCGTTGGCATCGAGGCACCCTAGACCCAAACTATGCTTCCTCTGCTAAACCACGTTAAAAAAAAAGGGGGGGGGGGGAGGGGGTAAAAGAGAAAGGTCAAAGCTGCGTTCACGGCATTGCGATATATGCGCTATTGTGCGGCAAATGCAAAAGAAACAAAAAAACAAGAGAAATACACAGGAGCAGAGGACAACTCCGCTGCCCTTGTCGCATTTCTTCTTCTCTACATACCTCCCATGTAAATATAGGTGAAAAGCGATGAAAGTTTCATTAGGCGTCCTGGAGGCGATAGGTGATTAATTTTACATCCCTATGCTCTGAGCTTAAACGCAGTATTCTATTATTTACACGAACGAACGAGCAGCTATCGCAAATGAGGCGAATTAATCAAGCTGAACTCCGCCTGCTGCGCCACTACATATTAAAAACTGACGAGCACAGGAACACTAGGGATGGACGTGAGGTCCGCCGTCGCTTGAGGCAATTCAGCTAATTACTTTTAAATTAGGACGAGTCCCAAGCCTGCCAAGCTTTCGCTCACGCTATAGGATGACACTTGAGCAGGAAAGCGCTTCGTTCCCCAAGCGAGAACGCCATCAAAGCGGCATCATCTCTGACAAAGTAGTGATAATTCATTCATTAGCCTTCGTACCCCGCAGCCGCGCCACCAAGCTTTCGCTTCCCTGCAAGCAATTAGTTAATATACTGCGAATATGGGGGCACGTCGTACGCTTCCACACTAAGCGAAAAAAAAAATGACTTCATATTGTTACGCAGCGCCGAGCCGAAGATTGCATGACAAATGGGACGACATATGCTTTTACGGCCAACGGGCCCAGCGCGGGAGCTTTGTCCTCAGACACTACCTGCTTTAACGTCCTAGCTTGCGTAGTCAGTCCAGAATGCTTCCCCACAAATAAACATGATAGCACAAATACTCACGCGAATGAATGTCAACAACGAACGAGGCGTGCGTTTAAAGACCATGCGTGACGCTAGTCTCGCTTTTAAAAATACAACTCCACATAAAGAAAAAAAAATGCAGCCACAAGACACAATCAATGCCCTGCAGGTTTCTCGGCAACATTACAACCTCATATCAACACTTTCTTCCCGATTTTTTTCTCCTTCATTTGTTGGGTCTATAGGGATATTTAACCGCAGCATTGCTTTACACCGATTTTCCTCTGCTCTGGACTCCCTCACGCGGGAAAAAGAGATCCCCAACCGAGGCCAGAAGCGCCGCAGACGGAGGCCTTGCACTGAATAACGATATTTACCCACCATTTGCCCGCGAAAGACTAAGACATAAATTTTTCACCGGACATTAAAGGGTTCCAACACAGGACCAGGGCAACGCACTGGGAGATATGTCTCGAGCTACAGCAGGACAAAAGGTTGTATTTCAAATTTCGCGTAGGTGCGGAGGTGCAGTTTACGAAAAAGAAAAGGCACGGTAATTATCCCCATAGCGTCATCCTCCCAAAAAAAAGAAAGTGTGAACTTCAAAATACCTCAGCACGAGGTCATGAAGAACTTTCCATATACTTAAAAGCCACCGTCAGCACTTTCATAAGCACAAAACTACGATGCCCTTCAATGACGGCCAAAATCTACGGAATACTTCGAAGTTCGTGCGCCGCCTTCCTAACAAGCAGTAAGTACGTTCCCTTAGCATGAACTCATAATGCTCGACTTAGTCACACCGGTGCTAACTGTAAGCCACTAGGTATTAACTAATACCTTTGCGCGATTTTTGCTGTTACGCGGAAACACTCTTACTGTGTCAGCGCCCGGCATGAAACAAGCTCATTACGATTTTACGGTTCTGGGAAAACGGAGCGGTGATCCCTACACTTTCTCACCAGCAATTCAGAGATTTTCGTAACCCGCAGTGAAAAAACTATGAGGCCTCTGTCTCGACAACATCTTTCTCTAGCCGAATGCAAGGCGCCTGGCGATTAGAAGGAATCCCTGCAAACCATATGTCCTTCTCGAATCAACCGTGCCTAATCCGGTCGTCACGATAAACCTTTTTCTCCAATTATCCGGCTTAAGGGGGATATACGACGCAGCTGCGACTCAACACGCAAGCTCTTCCTTTCCACCGGATTGGCGCCAACGCAGCTCGCGTCGAAAATGCTCATAACGAACGAACGCCGCCCACGTTCATGGAACGCAACGAGCTCTCTCAAATCGAACGCGTCACAAACCATGAGATCGAAACTTCCGGCGACAAACGAACGCACCTACGATGGATGCACCGCGCAGCGAATCGGAGAGTGGCTGTTCCGCGCCGCCCGCCTACGTGGAAAATGAAAGCGCTTCCATAGACTAATTCGGCTGAAACGCCAATCGAGAGTCGCAAGCGACGTGACCGGAAAATGCGAGGACTGCGCGTATTTGTGTCTCCTGGGCGCGCTTATATCGAAACCGGCAATGCAAAACACGTCGCGGAAGTCCTAATGCCAACGCGGTGTTGACAATGCCTTAAGTGAAAAGGCAAACAAGCTTTGACAAACCATTACCTCGTTACCGCGACAACGCGCCACAGTGAATGCAAATTACCGCTCACGCCATCAGTAGAGAGCGCGGTGCAAAACCTTAGCTGCCGGCTTTAGCATCGAATAAAAAAAAATCATTCTATTATCCTAACGTTTCGGGGCAGAAAGGATAGATCGGGTGAATTTCGCATAACGAGATTTCTTTTTCCTTCTGTGTTTTGCAGAAAAATCTCGCCTCAAAAGAGCAACGTTGCAAGAGCGCACTATGCAAAAAGGACAAACACATCATGCCAGGTTGGCGCAACGCTCCGCCATTATGAGCTGGCTGTTCAGAAGAATAGACAGAAGAAACACCAAAAAGTCCTCCAGGCCTCATAAATGTATCCCCGGATAAACTCCTATTGTGCGAAGCCGCTGCTGCAAAATTCTTCAAGGTATAATGAATAAAATAAAAACCCTCGTGCAATGTCCCGGCCAAAGACCTTTGATGCATAATAAATAAATAAAAATCGCAACGCAAAATCGCCGCTAGCGCGTAATACCCCCAACGCTTATAAACCGAAGTTTGGCATACTCGAGCACAAATATATAAAAGCAGGTCTCAAGCAAACATGCAAGTAGAGGCAAGGTACTGCCGTGGGGCTATGTAAAGCGTGTTTTACTTTAATTTTTTTTTTCGTTTTATTCTGCGCACCTAGCACGTGGCCTTTTCTTTTTTCCGGCCGCGGAACAGGCAACCAGTTTTCTTGGCAATGATAGCGCACGCGCGCGATTGTTTCTACTTTGTTCGAGATTGTCGCATGTGTTATACGCGCCTCACCTCGAAAGTTCAGCGACGCCTTTACACAGAACACGGCCGACAGCGACCACCATTACAGCCCCGACGAACATGTACCGCCACCTCCACGCAGATGGTACAGAAAATCGCAGCAGTGGCAAGATGAACAGGGCGACGTCAACAAGCGGCCGCATGACAGCAAGCCGATCACCGCCACTTAAAGCAATTCTATACATGTCGTTCGTCTCTATATACTGTTCATTGTCCTTCCGCCATGTGGCGCCAGTTTACCCGACATTCATGCCAAAACTGCGACGCAACCGTGTGTCGCACAGCGTTCCGGCTGTTGTCACATGATTTCTCGTTGCATATAGCTTACGTGTGCTAGTCAAGATGGAGGCTAGCTTGCGACGGGGATTCGAACCGACAACATATGCTCCTTCAATTCTATGCATTCCCACGCTTAATAATAATAATGGTTTTTTGGGGAAAGGAAATGGCCAGTATCTGTCTCATATATCTTTGGACACCTGAACCGCGCCGTAAGGGAAGGGATAAAGGAGGGAATGAAAGAAGAAAGGAAGAATAGGTGCCGTAGTGGAGGTCTCCGGAGTAATTTCGACCACCTGGGGATCTTTAACGTGCACTGACATCGCACAGCACACGGGCGCCTTAGCGTTTTCCCTCCATAAAAACGCAGCCGCCGCGGTCGGGTTCGAGCCCGGGAACTCCGGTTCAGTAGTCGAGCGCCCTAACCACTGAGCCACCGCGGCGGGGCCCATTCCCACGCTTAAGTATCAAAATCGAGATGCAACCGTTCGTCGAACAGCATTCCGGGTGGTGTGATACGCGCGCGTATGTGTGTGGGTGTTGCAGTTCTATATACAACGCTTTCGCATTCTCACACATAAGCAGCCTTATTAAGTGTATTCCAGAAGAGGACAAATACGGGCTGGTTGGCACATTTTCGAAGAACTATATAAAAACAGCGTCCTTCTCTTGTCTCGTCTTCTGTAGCGCTGTTTGTTTTATCTACTCTTAGTGCATCTGACGATTTTTTTCTCTGGGAACAAAAGACTGATCAACGAACCGTTTCGCCCTCAATTCTCCCTGCCGTCTAAGCCACGTGACGACGTAAGAAGCTTGAAACTCCCATAATTTCGCAACAGGTTCCCTCGCTCGCTTTCTGCGTCCCCCTGCCTTTATAAACGCGCGCAATTTCCGCAACTCCTGGCCTCCATTAAAGCGCTAACGAAGCACACTATCCTACATCGGTGACCTTTTCGGTAAACGCGAAGGCAGAGAAAAATTCCGATGTTTCCGAAACGGTTTCCGAGAAGCACCGCATCGGCATAATCTTCATACGACGCGCTAGAATCACAAAGAAAAACAAAACTCCCTAAGATCACACCGGGCACCCTGCACGAATAAACGCGCCGGATTCCCCCCAATATAATAACGCAACAGTCAACGAACCGTCCACAACGAGAAAAACAAAACAAATAGCCGAGAAGAGAGAATTTTCCGTGAAGCGCTCATTCCGACGTACGCAGCAGAAATAGTTTCCTTTGTTCTTTCATCAAGAGGGGCTGCTCGGATGCCAACGCGGAAAGCACGAAAAAAAAAAGAGCAACGCGAAGCTTCCAAGCGGGCTTTGCAAGAGCAGCGCACACCCTCCTGCTTTTTTTTTTCAATCTTCCCGTGCGGAGGAAGCGCCTTATCCCCAGCATTTCGCGAGAAGCGGTTGCTTATAACCCGTCCGCTCTGCTCGCCGCTTCAAGCCGCCGCCGTAGCGCTGCTGCTTCTCAAGCGGCTCCAAACTCATCGTTTCGGCTCGACTGAAGGAGACGGGCCACCAAAGGCATAAGAAAAAAAAAGCGACGACAAAAAAGCAGTAGAAGAACGATCAGAAGGTCGAGACAAGACAGCCAAAAAGAGAGGCGGGGAGAGAACGCGCGAGAAACGAAACAAGAAAAGGTCGAGACGCGCAGACTCCACAAAGCGGCAGCCTGCGGAGGCGGCCGGTGAAGGAAGAATCAACCCCGGAATCAGCAGAGGCAAGCCGGTCGTCGCTCGCCGCATGGCTGAGCGCGCCCGCGCGCGCTCCTTGATTGCGTTCGAGTGGCAGCGCTGGAGCGACGCGCCACGACCGAGGCGGAGGAAGAGAGAGAGAACGAGAGGAAAAGGAGAGAGAGAAGAAGAAGAAGAAGAAGAAGAAGAAGAAGAAGAAGAAGAAGAAGAAGAAGAAGAAGAAGAAGAAGAAGAAGAAGAAGAAGAAGAAGAAGAAGAAGAAGAAGGTGTGCGCGGGCCTGTTTGCGCCGTGTTTGCTCTCGAGAGCAAGGCGCCCAAGGAGCAGACAGAACCCGAGAGAAAGCCAGAGAGAGGAGCACTGCGTGGGATATTGGCTGGCCGACGCAGCCGCTCTGCACTCGTCGCGTTTGGTGCGGCTGGCGAAGGGCGAGAGAGAAATCGAGACTCGGCTCACACGCGAAAGGGAGGAGGGAAACAACGAAGGGCATCAGTAACAGCGGGGACGGTCACTAGGCCCAGTCGCTGTCCGCTATAGGTGTTCGCCCGAGAGTGTTCCGCGGTACTGAAGACGACCCACTGTAGTACGAGCGACAACCTTTAGAGAGGGGGGGACGGGGGTCGAGATTGCGGTGACTTCACCTTGAGGTGGGCGGCTTTTATTGCGTCAGCGCGAGCGGCTCGCCGAGAAGGTCATTTCGAGACACACAGTTTGCTAGAGAGAGTGTGAGAAGGGCGCTGTGCGAGCTGCCATGGATAAAGAGTAGGCCGCGGATAGAGCACAGCTGAGGAGCGGTCCAGTGCGACTAAGAGGTGCCTGCAGAGACAGAGAGCTGTGTCTTGGATAGCCGGTATGAAATCTAACACATTTTATCCTAGACCGAAGCATTGAGAGACAGGCCCTCGTCAGGGGCCGGCTGGCCTCCAAAACAAGCAGCACATCGAAGGATCAAAGGAACAGTACAGGCCGCAACCCGGTTTAGATACAGCGCGTTATAGACATAACGGTACTAATCTTACTATTACAAACAATCCCCTCCTTTAGCCACAGACATATAACAATTCGATCAAAGGCTTCGTCTCACGCACGTCGTACAATATTTCCGACACAAAGCTCGTCACACGAAAGGTACGACGACCACAACATGCACAGAATAACAAAATAAAGGCCCCGCGGTGTGAAGGCGATATCAGTTTGTAGGGTAAAGAGATATCCGAAAAACCTTAACATTCCCGTTTCCTAAATCATATGTCCATGTCATCGAGCAGCGACCTAACGAAAGCTAACGGTTTTGTAGACATCACAGCATGTCTGTGAATTCTGTCAGCGTAATATCACACATCCAGCTGTCCTTTCTCTGTCCGTCCGCATAGAGAGCAATCCAGCACCCACGAAGTAAGTGGGAGCAAAAATATCGAAGCTCTCACCCCCTATCATTAAAAATTAGCGGCAACGAGACCACATCGACTCACTGAAAACACAAAAAAATTCGCACAGAAAGGTGGCTTTCCCACTACGATACTCTCGATGCGGAGGTGCACACTCCACGTTGGTTGCACTACGGCAGAGTACGCTTTACAGGCGACGACAAAGACGAAGTAGTAGTAGTAGTAGTAGTAGCGGTGGTGGTGGTGGTGGTGGTGGTGGTGGTGGTGGTGGTGGTGGTGGTAGTAGTAGTAGTTCCTCGGACATTAACAATACTTTTTTCTCCTAATTTCCAAAACAGAAAGAAAAATGAAGCATCAAAGCAAAATTTTATACCAAAGAGTCACAGAGCTCAAAGTATGAGCATACAGCAGTACGCCCCCGCCAGGTTAGCAAAGCAATCCAGCGCCATCCAGACATTTGCAGCGCGTGCCAGTCTCTCCCGGAACCCTTAGAACGGTTAAAGACGCATGCCGAGAGAGAACACAAGAGCGACAGAAAGAAAAGAAGAGCAGAAGAGACGAAAGAACAGAAGCAGTCACGACTCGAGACGACGAAGGAGCAGAAGTGATCGCTCAGGAGCGAGAGACAAAAGAAAAAATGCAGAAAAGACAGAGAGGGAGAGAGAAGTGGGGAGGGGGAAGCGCAGCGCGTTCCGCTTCGTCAGCAGCACGTTTAATTCGTTCCACTTTAATCTCATCGCTCCCCGGATGGCCGCTGAATCGAAGTACACTTTCCAAACAAAGGATGCCCTTTCTCCCAATCCTCCCACCTTCCTCTCCACTACCTCCGCTCACGCTCCCCCAATCTTGGACGCTTTAAACGAATACGGTTATATTGATTGCGCCGGTCGGAAAACATGGAGAAAAATAAAACAAAGAAAATCACTGCGGAGAACGTGATTAACGATAACGAAGCTTGTCGTGGAAACGCAAACACTACGACATGCGCAAAAAAAAGCTCGGAGGGGGAGGGGGGGGGAATGTGAACGAAATGTGCGTGTAGCTTGGACAGTAGAAGGAGAAAAAACAGTCGACACGAGTTCCTTTTCCAAAGAAAGAAAAAACGAATGAAGACGCAAAAAAAACGCTCATGTGACTTCTGCCTTGCCCGCGGAGAATACCAGGACAGGAAAGGCGGAGGATACCGAATAATTAATCATGCCACCTTCTATTCATAGCCTCTTTGTAATCGCCATTGAACAACACAAAGATGAGGTGACTTGTCTATAGGCAAGTGTTTCGCGGTGAGTGACTTCTTGTAAGCTCCACCAACTAGTGGAATATCCCCGGGAACGAAGAAAAAGACTACACTAAACTGGCACTTCCGACAAAACACGAAAATAAAAAGCAAATAACGAGTGATAAGCCATTTTTAAAATAAAGGAAATTGGAGGAGGAGAGGTTGTTGAAGACAATGCGAATTAACATCCGCTCTACCAAAAAAGAGTAGTGAAAAATGTTCACAATACCGAGCAAATCATGACCGCTGGAGAGCGACTGGCGACAGTGCTGTACGTCACGACGTGCACTACGATTACATTTCGAAACAGACGCACCAATAAAACAATACAAAGAACATAGTAAAAATTGGTTCTGACCAAAGGAAATGGTCCAGTAACTGTCTAACTTCGCAGTGGGCACGTCAACCACGCCGCGGTGGAAAGATAAACGAGGGAGTGAAAAAAGAAAGAGAAAAGAGAGAAAGGGGTGTCATTGTGGTCGGCTCCGGAATAATTTTGACCACCCGGGAATCTTTAACGGCGAACTGGCGCCGCACTTCACACGGGCATCTCGTGTCGCGTTTCGCCTCCATCGAAACACGGCAACCGGGGCGGGGTACTCTGCCTCAGTAGGCAAGCACTACAGCCACTGAGCCACTGCAGCAGGTCAAAACAGAGTCTATTTAGTCATCGTTTAGGCGCATTTCTGCAATGCGATAACGCATCCCGCTTTACAAAAAAATTTACCGGACATATAACCCCACGGTGCTGCAAATTTCAGCGATAGTCGAGGCTCTGCGAAATGCTCATGCCAGATAGGATGTTTAGTAACTGTGTGTAGGTTGTGGGATGTCTGTTCCCTGCAGTCACAGGGAAGAAATTTCAGAGTACCGCATTCATTTTCGCCGCGTAGCCGAGCATGGAAAGTATATATATGGCTGACAAAGCCCAGCGTGGTCAGAAAATGTGTAACGAACATTTATAGGTAAACTGCATGAATCGGCGCCCTCCCAACGCCCGTGGACTACACTCTAGGGCTTGCGTTAGTTCACAAAGTGCTGCTTCAATAAGGTTAAAAAATTCTCATTTCCTCTTTATTTAAGGTTTCGATCACGATATCCTCAACCTGAGCCGTGCAAAGTAAGCACGGTTTTTAAATTCCCATCAACGACGTTGCGAAGGGATGCACGCACGGCATCAGAAAGCTAATTGTTGTACTGGAAACGCAAAAGAGTGGCAGCCATTTACATTGCAAATCTGGCGGTGTGGAGAGGAACAGTGCGGTACTCTGGTAATGGTTAAAGTGATTCTGTCGTTTCTCACTCCTGTTCCCCTCCTCTTTCCCTTCTCCTCAATATACTCGGTGCAGCAACCAGTCTTGGGAGAGGAGGCGGACGACACCGATGACTACGCCGCAGAAGCAGGGAACGTGCCACGCAGAACTGTTGCTGTAAAACTTCCTGAGGCTCACCATAAACTGTCGAATCGAACCTGGCAGGATTCCGGTGATTTGACTCTGGTTCTTTCGTTTTTAAAGCACTAGCACTTAAAGGCTCCCAGCCAACAAGTAGTATAGCCTGGCTGTCAACATCGCGCCTTCGTACCCCACGATCACGAGACGCACGAAGCGACAGTCACCACAAGTGGAAACCACGTTAGCTTCTCTCGAACAAGGTCATACAAACGCGGGGTCAACGCAAACTCCTTTACAGGGTCGCATAACGACGCCAATTCCCCAAGTTTTCCTTCGGCACTACAATAGCTTGTTGATGTAAATAAGTGTTGGCAAGGCCTATCACAACGTCAGAAGGAAACATACCCAACAATTCTGGACGAAATCAATTTTGACCACGAAAAATTTTATAAGCCCAACTTTTTTATGCACTGTAAGACATGGCTATAACAATCCTGATATCCGCAGATCCCCCGTCGGCAGGTTTGCATTTTTTTTTCCTATTAACGTTTTTGCTACCATCAAAAGCGTTCCCCACTGGTTTTCTATGCAAGTCTTGAATGCTCGATGCGAGCGATGGAAACACCACAAAAGAATGGTTTTGCTAAACATCGGAAAAACCAACTATTACGTTCAATATCTCTATACCGGTGCCTTACAGTTTTCCCATATTCCCAATTTTTGCCAAGAATGTTGGACACATTATCGCATGAGGCGTCCGTATGTGATGCGATACAGGAAAGCAGATTTCATGTCGATGCTGGGCTCGTTTGATAGAGCTCTAAACCACTAACGCCACGCCCACTACTGGCGGCCGTCGCCTCTTGAGTCGTGTATTCTAAATTTATGAAATGTTATCGTCAGCTGGGAAATGTGCGGTGACGTCACAGTAAATGTGCAGATGGCTTCTGTATTTCCGACAGTCGCTGGCAGAGGCATACGTCAGGCACGTGCAAACCCAAAGATGTGGGCGCTAAAGCTCCAAGCAGTCCGCGAAAGATGACAAGAAGCACAGGTACGGGATCGCAAAGGGCAGGGTCCTGTGAAAGGCGCCGGGATCCTTAATTCAGGCCCGGAAGGCAGAAGAGACCCGTGAAATACGAATAAATCAAATTCACGACCTATGCAAAACGGTACATCGCCAAAATCATTAATTAGAAAAGCACTAGGGGAAATCCAGTTAGTGATAATCATCCGCATTACAACGGATGTGCAATCGCCACGTATTTTTTTATCCTGAGCAAGACACTCAAATATTACGCCACCGTATAAAAGCCAGATAATCGCGAATCTGTTGACGCAAGGACGCGCCCCTGAAGACAACCAGCACCCCTTAACCATACGTCTGAAACCGCTTAAGCGCAACACTGTAAGGCAAAAAATGCAATTCCTCTCCCCCTCCCCCCAGCAACCCACAACAAACCCACTTACTCTCTCTCTCTCTCTCTCCGCTTTTCCGTACAACAAGCAACACATGGTGAAATATGATCAAACGTCTGAGCAAGCAAAAACTATGGAGATGCTTAAGTCGCCTTAAAAATGCAATGCAACAGCATTAAATTTATCATTTGTCTCAGCTTCTCTTGAAACTTCTGTGTGTGTTTGCGTCAGTGTCTTTGCAACTGGAAGTACGTCATCAGCCATATACGCACTGCTAGCTGCAGTAGCAGGTATCTGCTAAGTTGTAACATTGCCAACAGTTGCATATATCACATTTTTTCTAATTTTTATTTAGATTTTCATTATAATTTATGTCTAGAATCTAGGAGGATCACAACCCGGTGGGCAGGTAGGGATAACGTCACAATGTCATGTGACCTGTATCGACCAATAATTTATTTACCAGCTGTCAAGGTGGGCAGGTTGTGATCACGTCGCAAAGCCACGGGACCTCTCTCGACCAATCACCGAATTTCTTGACACCAGGAAACTACGTGATTTTGGTATGACAACTCTAGAGCTATCGCTTTAGAACTCTTACAGCGCCACAAGTAGGACACCTCCCATTCTTAGGCCACATCTCTCTAGATTCACTATTATAGACGTCGCAGGCCACGAAGGCCGGCATGAACTCTACCGGCGATCATCACGGCGCACAACATACTTTACGTCCTCCATTCTAGCATAAGTGAAGAAGATAAACACCACTTTTATGAGCACTCGACTACTGTGACTGCGGTATGAAAAACTCGAGTCAGAGCTAAGAGCGCACGCCTATCCAAGAAGGTAAAAAAAATTCACTAGCTTTTCCACACATCAGAATGCTAGCTACTTCAGCGAAAAGGAAAAGCCATGCGATCTGGAGTAGCAAGTCCCTGCGATTCAGCGAGACCACACAGCGTGTTTCCTCACAACCAATCAAATAAAACGCCGTAAAGGAAGTCGACGATGGCAGCACGAATGTTCGTTTCCACACACATCATCGCCGAAATGGCGAAGAATTGGTCGGAAACACTGACCACAGCGGCGAGGGAAAAAATCGCGGAACAAAAAAAAAAAGGAAACCTGCGGATACCGACAGGAGTGTCAACGCAGTAGAAACGACGGCTCCCCACGCTTTCTCCCTCGCGAAGCCAGAGATTCAGAAAGGACCGAAATTTCCTTGGAAAGACGGGAAAAAAGGAGCTTCGATCCACGAATCCCTTTCGCCGCGAGAGCGGGAGTAAGGCGCGTGGAAGGAACGGCTGCGGCGGGAAGGGCTGTAGGGGAAGCGCGGGGGAACGTGACGACGATCAAAACGACCACACATTCCTCGAGGAAGTCCCCCACGAATACTCCTCGAAGAGGACCACTTTGTGGCGAGGAGAAAACCGCCCCGCTACACTCAGCTGCCGAGGAAGAAGACCTGGAGCAAACATGCGAAAAACAAAAAGCAAAAAAAGGAAAGGGGACACGCACGGGCTTCACCACCACAACTTCCCACGAAATGGGGAAAAAGGAAACACAAATACGAGCACTACATCCCCGCTAAAGAATATTAGGACTAAAAGGGAAGAAGGGAAGAAATAGAAAGAAGGCAGTTCGCGAATGACGAAAAAAACAAACTCGGAGCACCCTACATACAAGCGCGAGATTTCTAAAGAAACGGCGGCCAAAAAGGTGGAGCGAAAAGATAAAAAAAGAACGGTAGAAAGAGAGAGAGAGAGAGAGAGAAAAGACCGTTTTCTTAAGGAGAACGATGTCCTCCTTTGGTGCGTGTCTTTCACTCCGCCTAAGCGCGTTTTCTCCGGACATTCGTTCCCGCGGCGGAGGCAGCGGCGTCGGCAGCCGTCATTTCCGGAAGGGCGTCGTTTGAGGCCATTTGGGGAATTAGGGAGCCCACTTCATTTTGGCTCCTTGGGCCCTCGCGCGTGCGGCCGTCACCAAATGGTCCGAGAGGGAAAGGCATTGTGCCCGTAGGGAGAACAAGAAAAAGAGGAGAAAATCGCTTTCACGGACCTCTATCGAGCGTCGGGTCGAGGGGAAGAACACGGGCGCAAAAAGGGAAAAGAAAATTGAAAAAAAAAGAAAAGAACAATGAACGAAAAAAATTAAAAGAACCGGAAACGTATCAGCAGCCACCCGTAGGCGCCACGAGAGAAAAAAAAACGAGAACCTCTTGCTGTGGAAAGCAGGGCAACTATATCAAGAGCGCACAAAAAAAACGAATTTCACACCTCATGTGCATTAAGCAAATAAAAAGCGCTGATCAGCGTACGTGCAGATGTACGTTTTTCGGACAACTGAAAACAAAAGCTTTACATTTTTAACTCCTCCCAATATAGAACGGGAAACCAAATTAAAAACGCCTTCCTTCATATGCCTACAAGTTACAGTCCATCAGTTCACTGATCTTGAAGACAAGGGTCTGTCAACAGATAGTTTTTTTTTTTTGTAACAAAGAAAGCGTTCGCGCAGCTCAAAAGATTCTGCACAACGTTGGCGTCAATCGCGAAGGGGACAAAGCTCCGGAGTACTTGTAGCAGCAGCAGCGGCCTTGCGCAGCAGGAGCAGCACCAGTCGTCGAAGATAACGACGTCAAAGGGCGGTCGAATTTAGCTCGCTCCTCGTGCCGGTGTCACGTGCTTCTCGGCTCCACGCCATTAGACGTTCTAGCATTCCAGCCATTAAAAGCAATCATTTTTCCTTCATCATGCCGGCCTCATGCTGATGGGCGCAACATACTCACCGCCACTAGGATCCATTTTTCCGCCTTGACGACCCAAACGGACAGCATCACAGAATAGACAATAAAAGTCATATTTTTTTATAAAAAGGTTTAACGTCCCAAAGCGACTCAGGCTATGAGAGACGCCGCAGTGAAGGTCTCCGGAATAGTTTCGACCACCTAGGGTTCTTTAACGTGCCCTGGCATCGCACAGTACACGGGCCTCTACAATTTCGCCTCCATCAAATTCAATTAATATGTATAGCAGCACTGACTTGAACCCAATAGAATCAGTCAGTGCTAGTGTCTCCGGTCTGTATCAGAAAGAGCGATAAATGAAACCAGTCGTGTCCTGCGGGCCACCAGCATTAATCAAGCGACCAGACTCCCGTGCGCCTGCTGATGAGCGAAGTAACGCTCTGATCTTATCAGTCAAAAGGCAGTCACGTGATTCCGAAGTGGCAACGTAACTGTTTTTAGTATCATCATCAGCCTGGCTACGCCCAGTGCAGGACAAATGCATTTCCCATAACTCTCCAATTAACCCTATCCTTTGCCAGCTGCCGCCACCCGCAAACTTTTAAATCTCATCCACCCACGTATCTTTCTGCCGCCCTTTGCTACGGTTACCTTCTCTTAGAAAACACTCCCTTACCCTCAAGGACCATCGGCTATCTTGCCATCGAATTACATTCCCTGCCCAAGGCCCTTTCTTCCTCTTGATTTCGACTAGGATGTCATTAACCCGCGTTTGATCCGTCACTCACTCTGCCCTATTCCTGTCTCTAAGTCACATCATCATTTTTGTTCCCATAGCTCACTGCGCTGTCCTTAAGTTGAAAGTTAAAGTTTCGTTAGCCTCCACGTTTCTGCCCTATAGGTAAGTACCAGTAAGATAAAGCTTTTATACATTTTTCTTTTAAGGGATATTGGTAAACTACCATTCATGACCTGAGAGAACCTGCCAAATGCGCTCCACTCCATTCTTATTCTTCTAGTTATTTCACTGACTCTCATGATTCGGATCTGCGGTCACCACCTGCCCTAAGTAGACATATTCCCTTATGACTTGCAGCACTTCGCTACCAACTGTAAACTGCTGTTTCCTTCTAAGAGTGTTTCAGTATACGAAAATGCTACTACGACTGCTACTGTTACTATTGCGAAGTTGACTACTGCTACCATCGATCACAGGTGCAAACCGGGCGACAACATTACACTATTGCACGGTTCCTAAGGAACGACGGCTTACGGCAGCGGAGGCGTAGTGTGTTCAGCTTTCGCCTTGTATGTGGGGGTGCTGGGTTCGATCCCCAGTGCCACCAAAGTACGCACCGGTTATACAATGGCTACAAGCTTTCTGCTGACCTGGTGATCTGATTCTCTTGACTGAAATACTCAGAAAATGGGTCTTTGGCCCAACCTTAAGTAAACCAAAAACACCCTGCGTCGTGGCGCTCAAGCTGCCCTCGCGCCGTTAAAATTCATCAACCGTTAAGAACGACAACCTTTCAACTGACACGGCAAACGCACAAAAAGCTTTCCCGCACGACAACAAAACGTGTGGAGGTGCACCCTTTACAGGTCACAGCAAAATTTTCTACCATAACATTGTTAATAACACAATGCTTTCGTAATGCTTTATTTTGCGAATAGACCAAGAAGTCCAGTAAGTCCTAGCCAGGACCAAACAGCTCTCCAGACGCCTGACCTAAGCGCTCACCCTTGTGGGATGTCTCTTTCATACCTCGAATACAAACTCTCCGCGTTTAGAAAGACACAATCTGGATTTCCAAACCACCACAATGGCAGAATTGCCAGGTGCGCCTCACTCCGCAGCGCGAAGTTACGGCTGGTCTCGTGAGCTGTGAAAATAACCACTGTACGGCAGGTCCGAGATGATCAAGAAAAGCGCAGGAGTACACCCGAATAGATAGCCTAGCACACAGCGCAGAGATGTCAGAAACCAGGCACAAAGACGACACCGAACACGCACGACATGGAAAAGGACAAGCCCAAGACACAGACAGCGACAGACAGAGACAGTGTTCAGCAGACACGAGCCATCAATCTCGACGCCTAAACACAGGAGCACCGTGAGACACGCTACACAATGGGATGACAGTCTCGAGCCGTAGAACAAATGTTTCCAGAGATAAGAGCGAAAGACCTCCTTCAAAAAAAGAATGAGGGGTGGGGGGAGGTAATCAAACGCAACGAACTTCGTCTGGCCCGGTAATGCGCGCCGAAGGAGCTGCGCACGAAGACAAGTGCGCATTTACGTATTTCGCGAAAAACAAAAAAAAAACTATACCAAGGCTCCGTAATCGAACGCCTACGGTCGAGCAGAGAAATTGCGTTCGGCGGAGTTAAGTGTGTTCGGGAGGCGGACCGTAGAAAAGAACCAAAAAGAAGCCGACGGGGGCGAAATCTCGGATCGCGCCGTGAGAGGAAGGATTATGACAAATGCTGATGACCCCTCCGTGGGAGCGAAGCCATTACTTCCAGAAAGGGGCCCCAAGATAAACCGACCGCCGAAACAAAGGCAGCGAACAAAAGAACGAAGGGAGAAGAAGAGAAAGCAGTGAACAAGGAGGAAAAGAGAAGGAAGGAATGTAGCAGAAGAAAGAGCACGAAAGGAAAAGAAAGAGAGAACGGGTCAGGCCATAAGGAAAAAAAGAGCAAAAACAGCCTGATCGCGAAAAAAATACAACCATGTTATATAGAGCTTAAGAAGAAGACGAGCCGTTTTGTGGCACGAGGCGTGAATATAAAAAAAAGAACACATAGAATCACGGAGAGGCCCGCTGCCGATGACCGCGGATAACAGGCGATCGCACGTAAAACAGGCCCCGCATCGACTCGCAGGGGTGATCTCCAGAGCATTTAGTGACAGCGCCCAGAAAGTAAGCTTCGAGAAACAAACTGCGGTGAAACGAGCTGGTAATCCAATTTAACCCTATACGTCCTCGACAGTCCTGAAATACGCGTTAGATGCTAAGTACGAAAACTAAACACAGTAGCATTTTTTTTACGGAAAGGCCAATCAAAGGGGCAGAACGAAATAACAAGAATGGCACGACACGCCTTGCCGGGAAAGAAATAACGCGACTTTAATGCGGCGTTTCGTCTGAGCAATCGCTTCCACGGGAAAGCTCTAAGATCTCAGACAAATATAGTAGAAAAGAATCGTAGAAAAGAACCGCCTGTGTTTCTTCTGCAGCAAATTCTATTTTTTCTGTTCGCGTTCCATTTGACGCCGACGGCTCGGCCTTAAGAAACAACATAATTAATGTTTGAGCTTCTGAATTCAAATCAGGTGCACTCAAACCGTGCCTCAAAAGTGGCTTAATGATAAAGAAAGCTCGCAGGGCGCGTCAATCTGTAACTATTACAATCATCAACGCTTCGGTGCCCAGCTGTCCGTAAGTATAGAACACTTGTTGAGTTGTCCGGCCTGGCGACCGGAGGCTCAATTTCCAGTGTCATCGCGTACGACGACGCCGTGTTCAATAGTATACTCAGTGCGCCTATTCACCCGCGAACAACGCCGCATGAGAAATGAAGTCATTATGAAGGTCCACAATGACGGCAGACCTTAATTTCCATTTCAAGGAGAAAAAGAAATGGAACCAAGAACCGACGCGAATTATGTGTTTCGCGAATTCCCGTTCGTTGCTGCTGGTCGGTGCTGGTCATTATCACGAGCTTAGAGGGCCCGACGTGTACTCACCGAAACGACCACGTCTCAGTCGCTTATATTTTCTAGTAGAAACGGAGGACAATACAAAATGAAACCAAGTATCACGAGCAGAAGAAAAAACAGTTTCAAAAGAAAAGCGCGGCTTAAACAATAGCGCCCCACACTGCGTTCCCCAAAATTCGGCAGCGGATAACAGCGACGCCCGCAGAGCACGAGCGAAAAAAAAAAAAAAGAAAGCAAGGGAAGAAACTTGTTAGAAATGAGCAAAACAAAAACCGACTGAATCCATCGAGGAGGTAAAGGTTCGGTCCAAATGAGCCGAGGACGACAAAGGGACCAGAAAGGCAAAAAGAAAAAAAGACATCTCAGAAAAAAGAAAAAGGAAAAAAAGCCTATCCCGAGAACGAGCTGGCGCAACGGCCCTCACAATTCTCCGCCGAAGGTAATTATACGGGTGAGATGGAATTATTCCCTTTAGGGCTGAGAGAAAGAACTCGAAATGACCTCTTGTGTCCCACCAAATATATACATATATCTCCCCACGTTTCTTCCACACTACCTACCATTCTTCTCGATTCTACCTTTTTTTCCATTCCCTTGCGGCGCGATAAAATTGGCCCATTCGTTCCTATCTCACGCCTCCGTCTTCTCTTCTCTTCTTTTTTCTTTCCACCTCCATTTCGTAGCCAACGCAGTCAGCAAAAAGACTGCGAGCCCGCGGTGGTGGCGGCGGTGCCCCGAGAAAGGGGGAGGGGTCATCGCTGTCGGAGGTGCGGTGTCGGTTATCGCTTGCGCGAGCTGCGCGAAAGGCTCGCAGCCCACGGAATGAATACCAACTCCTGTGCCGTTTCACTGGCTTTCCACTTACCTTCTCTCTCTCCGTTTCGTTTTCTTCTTTCGCGCATTCCTGCCATTTTTGAACTTCCACGCCCCGTTCCTCCTTTTGCCTTCTTTCGTTCATTTTTTTTCGTTTCTTCATTAGTCCTTAGCTTTCCCACAGCGCGCAATGAACGGCCCCCGTTCCTGGCGAGATTGATACCGGCTGCGCGATTAGTATGCGGCGCGCAGGGCTTCATCAATCGGTTCCACTCTTCGCTTCCTTTCCGAACGTGTATTCTGTCTATTCGTTTTTCTTGCTTCTAAACATTCTATTTTTCTTTTTTTAACATTTATCTAGCAGCCGCTCTCAGAGGCGGCTGAATACCGTGCCTTCTCCGTTTCCCGGCTCCGTATTCGAGGATTGCAGCCACCACGCACAGGTGGCCTCGCAGGTTGTTAATCGGCGCCCTACGCTTCTGTGCACCTAGGAAGCTCAGCTAAGACTGCACTATACAACCAAAAACAATATAGTAAGTACGATCTGAAAATTTTGAGCGCAAGCAAGCAAAAGGTGTATTACAGACTAAAGAAACAATGCGTGAAAAAAAAATTCCAAGGACGATTACGATTCTCCTAAATCCGAAATTTAAGCGTAGCTTCGTCGATGTCTCAGGCTCTGTGGGCTCATTGTTTAGCTTTGCTGGGTCGTAGGCACGTCTGGCGACGATATTAGGCGCATAGGAGTAGAAGTAGAAGATGACGATGTGTAATGCACAGCGCGAGGATCCCCCTATATGGGCATGTGCCATTGTGTGAGGGTAACAACAACAACAACCACAATGTGTTGCAGTTAAACACAAGGCGCGATCGGCTGCGGAGATAGCATAGCGCTCTCGTGCAGTGGCCAGCGAAGCTGATCTGCTCGAGGCACCGCGGGTCTGAATTCCAGTCGCGGCAACGTTTATTTCGATTTACTTATTTATTTATTTTTAGGCTAGGTTACTTCGAGGGCGGCCACGAGGCACTACCCATGAACGGGCGCTCAAGAGCTGCGCTTAGAAAGAGTGCAACTAAAGAAGTTAGCAGAACAAGAAAGGCATTGGTGACCAGAAGCTACAAACAGCCGTTAGGCCAATACCGCGGTTACGCTTTACAGGCTTCGTTACCCGCAAAGCAGTTCGCATTTTTCAAAAAAAAATAAAACAACTAGGTTGATGAAGCGTAAACCAAGCTGCCCGATGTTCGAAGTTAAAGCAACGTAACTGCACTGTAGTTACGTGAAAGTGCTCATCTCCGCATCTACTATCGAATGAGCACGACTAAATATGCAATAAGGAAAGAGAGATGGTTTATTGACGAGAAAGGAAGACAGGTTGGCCTGAAAAATTAATATCTGGCCTGCTTCTCTGCCAGGACAATAGCAAAAGAAGTTCTAAGTTCCAAAGGGCGGAATTGAGAAGCCGAAACTGAAACCTGTGCAATGGCACATAGCCACAGAAAAGAAGGAAGAAAAGAGGGACGAACACAGCACTGTGTTCGTCTTTCTTTTTTTGCTGTGTGCCGTTGCGCTGAAAAAATATGAGCTTGAATCAAGAATACCAACTAGCCCATGAACTAACTCCATTGAAATCTGTGAAAGTATTCCGAGGCCAGACGTCGCGTCGTAATAAGATTACGAATTTCGCGTCGGCAAAAACTACAGTTTTGTAACGTAATACGCGAATGCTCCAGCGTGCGGTTCGTGGTGGAAATCCAATGACCGCGCGTCATTCAAGAGCCAGACTTCGTTCCGGGGAGGTAATCCCATTTACGTGGTTAGGAGGGAATGCAAAATACAGCACAGATGGGCAACATGAAAGAGACTGAGCTCAGAAATTTCAACACAAGACCGGGTTCCTCCTGATCTTACAGAATTATTAATGACGCGGAGAGACCACGTTATGAATTAGGAAGTAGCAGCTGGAAACGTAACTAGAGCTTGCCGAAGCGGAAGCAGCCAGGCGTGTTCAGTCGGCACATCCTGGATTAGGTGCAGCATGGGCCTCGTGCAAGAAGCTATAGGAAACCCAAGCTCCGCCTTCGGAGAAGCAGTCTCCCTTTCGCTATCTAGTGGAATTATAAGCGGTCATCGAAATGTTTTACCACTGCCGATGAGGATAACACTGTATTATGCTTTTTTCTATTCCTCTTTAAGTGACTTTTCTTGCGTGGGGAAATACGCCTGACGCAAATATTAACAAGGTTTCTGTTCCGAAAAAAAAATAATTTTGCATGTTTCATGTGGCTTAACAATCACACCCATTTTCCACGACAACAGGATTGTGCCCGTGAGACGATTATTTGACAGTATATTTGTATGTTTATTAAAAATGAGCAATAGCCAAACATGACACCTACGTTTTTAAAGGTCCAACACTTACACCTCGCCGATCCACTTATGAAACTCGAACATGTGGCTTTTACGAAGCCCCACAAATCAAGACTAAACACGGGTTCATGATTTCCAGGCCTCTCATACCACGGTTTGTAAACACATCCTTTTCTGATGAACTTAGAAATGTGCTGTTAACTGAAAAAAAAATATTCAACTTTTGTGGAAAGGCAGCACGCTCGAAGTGCTGATTTTCGTTGTACGAGAATCCTCTTTGTTGTAGTAAAAGGTATTTCATGAGACATGCGTCCTTACACGCTGCCGCACCAATTTTACGTACTGAGTGGTATTGTAATTTGTACACCTGATTGCTTGTACCTGAATTATTGTTGAAACCTTTGTGTATGCTATTGCTACCTCTCCATATACTCATGGGCGGCGAGACCCGTCAAGCAGTGGTGTAACACTGCTCTTTTTCTCTCGCCGTCCTCACTTTTCTGTATTACTTGAAAACTGAAATAAAGAAACGAAAGGAATGGACAGGTCACGCGACGACAGCGCCGCACTCCTCCCCTAGCGGCGGAATTCTGCAGCGTTGAACGGGCGAGCCGCCTCGGTGTTACCTTCGCGTGCTGGTCGTGCTTTCAGTCCACACGCAGCTCGCAGCGGGAGCATGCAGAGCCCCGATGGCTGCAGGAGCTACAGGGTTCGTCGTTGTTATTCGTCGCAGGGCATATTTAGCGATGACTGCGACATCTTTACGGCTGCCGAAAGGCGGAAAGCGTAAGGCTTGTGTCATGGGCCTTCCTCCCACGACGCACACGTTAATAGGAGCGCCTGTTGTCATTAAAAAGTGTACTTTTACAGGAACCGCTTCCTGCAGGTAAAGTATGGTGCATTATGGCGGGGAATATAGTAGCGATTCGGAAAAAAAAATTCAGCAGAGCACTTAAGTCACCTTACGTCTATCAAGCCGAAAGCCTTTGAGTCGTCCTGTTGAGCTCTCGAGCTCAACACGATCGCCTGACGCTTCTCGAATAAGTTTCGGTTTCAAGTTAGAACATACTATGCCTTCTTTACATCGGGTGCGTTCTCTATATCCGGTTTAAAGTTACTACATCCGACACCTTCGTTATCTACGATGTGTTCACTATACCCGGTTTCAAGTTACGACAGCCTTCTAAAACACCCTCGTTCCGTTGTACTAGGTGGTCGAATGGCTAAGGCGATGGACGGCTAATCCACTGGGCTCTGCCCGCGTGGTTTCGAATTCCATCCTCGTCAAAATTCCTTTCTTTCATTTTATTTGGCTGACGGTCACTTTCCAAGGCCGCACAAATCCTGTCCACAACGATGAGCCTATAGAGGCTTTCGCCTTAAAGGAGTGATGCATCACCTGCGGTGTCAGGCGAGAGCCGACCGGCACACCCTCTAAAATGCGTACTTACTAGGCCGGCGCCGTGTCCACTGTCAACGCGCACAGCGCTGCAGGCGAAGCTCGCTAACGCCTTTCCACACATAAACTAGCGCTCTGTCGTAAACTCGCGGCAACAGTGCCGCTCTGCAGACTTATGTGCGCTTTGTAGACACGTCGCGCAACCGCACACGAGAAGACCGCACTGAAAGCAGCAGTGCCGCATCGTAGCACAGCACTGATGTGGCGTGGTAGCTGTGTGTGAAGCTAACGACCCGACGCCGTCGCCCACAGCACGTTACATCCTATTCTAGAATAATAGTCCGCGCGTGAAGGAGCCTGTGGAGATTCCGTGAAATAAAAAGGGATGACTTTATTATGGCCAGATACAACTCAAGAACGAAGCTGCAAATGCCTCTCAAAGGAGGCCCTCCAGCCAACGGCGCCATAACGCCGCGGTTATACCGTGCTTGATTCCCTTGCGGGCACGCAGCCCAGCGATGCCACACTAGCGGGTGCAAGGGGATCACCCACGACGTCATGACTATGTGTCGACGCCATTGGCTGGAGGTCGTCCTCCGAAGGGTAGTCGCCGCTTAGTTGTTGAGTTATAAAAGTGAATACTAGAACCTTATACTTTAAGAAGGTATACGCAGCCGTTCCCAGACACCTCAACGCCAACGTCTGAGTTTTTTTTTTTTCAAACGAGATGCAATTATATCATAATTTTCTACCTTAATCGGCAGCAAGCAGAACCTGCGACACGTCATCTGGCTAAATATTGGTTGTTTAAAAGATTGATTGAAAAAATGATTATTTTATGATAGAAATATGAATGATTCATTGCGCGATCCGACCGACAGACCGACCGACTGCTCATTGATTTAGTTTTACGCATTAAAGCAGCACTGTGGGCTACGACCCACATCGTGAAGATGGAGAGCTGAAGAAAGGTCGACCATTGTTGGGGCTCTTTAACACAAGTGGGTGCGATTTCTCCCGCCCGCCTCTACTGAAATGTGGCGGCCAGTGCGAGACCACAGCTGCAGATCGCGGCCGGCAGGGTGGAAGAAAATGTCGTCTACCGGAACAGGAGGTGGCTCTACATTTTCTCGTTCTCGCGTTCCAAGATGGCTGCCACTGCTGTTTGCAAGGAAGTAGTGGAAATCCGATCACGCGACGAGAACCACACTTATTTCCCAAGGCATATAAAATTACTTAAGATTAATGCAAGTGATGCACAAGGAGGCTGCATATAGTTTCCCGAATGGCTGACATCCTTAAGGAAGCGCGCCTCTCACGACTCATCTTCGAACCTTCTAACGACGCAAGCACACGCAGTCCGCGGTCTTTCTATCTGCCACACTCAAAACAGAGAGGAATAAAAAGGGAGTAGGCTGTACTCTAATGCACACCCTTTTACGAAGGGGTGCGCGCTAGAGGAAAACTTACTCCCTTTTGTAGCGACAGCTACATTACGCCAGGACTTCGAGCCTTCAGCGTGGCACCCCTTGAGCTCCGTGGCGGTGCCGTGCCTGGTCACGGGGTTGGTAGCGTGGTGCAGAGCAGCTGCCGGCGGCGCGGCGCACTGGCGATACCAAGTGGGGGGGGGGGGGGGGGGGGGAGAGGGAGAAAGAGTGAATCCACGTCCAGGGACGAAGATGAAGAAGGAACGCCCAGCGAAACGGAGCGGCGAAAGACTGACTTAGCAATTCGACTGAGCGAGCTCCACTCGGCCAGCTGTAGCTATCGCGTCACTCCAGGTTTAACCAGAGCGAAATCACAGCCATTTTTTTACTCCCATATAGGCATATTTGTGTTTAGAGTGCACGAAAAGAACACAATCGCTCGGACCACAGACCACGCCAATCGATCGCATGACTAAAAGGCTTGTAAAACAAATATCCACCATCTTGCGCGCGAGAGGGAAAAAGGCGAGAGGGAAAAGGAGAAGAACAAATTTTAACCGGAATCTTAAATCCCGTCGGCGAACCATCACAAAGGGGTGCAGGAAAGGAAGGGGTGAAACAGCAAAGAGAGAACAAGGGCCAGAGAGCAAAAGCTTCAAAACCGCGAGATCAGCAGACGCGAAGATATCGATCACGCCGCATAAATTTGGCGAAAGGGCGAGCCGCGCAATCGAAGCCCTTCAGCGAGCAAATATAGCGCCCCACCGCCGGTAGGCACTACACCTGCCCCGACCTTTCCGCCGGACGCCCACCGATCCGCGGTGGGGTCTCGCAATGGCATCGTCGTCACCGCCCAGCGAGCGGAATGATTCCCCGGCGCGCACCGATTTCGCACAGTCACGAAGACGCGACGTGGGAAGGAGAGGCCCTTTCCCGCGTGTTTGCAGAAGGCCGGGAAGCCGAAACCCAATTAGGGATTCGGGAGCCAGCCGGCGAGCCGGCAGCAGCGCTCACCTAGCTCTGCCTAGAAAGCGAATCTGGACGACGACGACGCCGAAGGAAAAGGGGCGCTCGGGCATTGGAGACAAAGGAGGGGGGCGGACGAGCATGGGGAAATGGGGAGACGTGGAGAGGACAAGACGACGTAGGAAGGAGAAGGCTGCTTACGCTCCGCTTGACTCGACTCGATTCGGCCTGGAACCGCTCGGTATGTTTTGCCTTAGTTCGCAACGAGGACGGGCGAAGGTTTCCAGATAAACAGTTTTCCCTAGGCGGAAACGGGCACGACAAGAAATAATCGCCCGTATTTACGTTTCAGGCCGTCGTTTGACGGTTTTAGCATGCCGGGGACTTATTAGCGGAGACGCATACAGGTTTACCGGACGCCTCCGTTTCCTGACCCCAACCATGTGACTGCGCGTGCGCGAAAGGCGTAGTGGAAAGTTGGGATAGCTGAATCAGATCCATGGTGGAAAATGTGGTGGAAGCGCTCGTGTTGCATCTTGTTTCTTCCTTGCGTCCTCGTCTTTCGCGCTACCTTCACCACGAAACCGGCACACGCATCCGCTAATACGTCTCCGGTATGCTAAAAACGTATAATAAAGCTTACGAGGGATACTAAAAGGCACGGGGACGGATTACCTTGCGGTGCCTTGGTACTGCAAAGGGTGCCGAAGTCTCTCAACAACGGCTGCTTTGCATTTAACCAAACAGGCGAGAGAGTCAGGCAGTCAACTGGACCAGACAGATAGGAAGGGTTCGAAGACTCCTGTAGAAGGCTAAGAAATACGACGTAAAACATCCACGAAGCGAATGGCACTCCCTTTCTTCCCATTTTATACAAGTGCTAGATGGCAGCTTACTCCAATTTTACTCCCAATAGGCGTATTCATTTTTGGGAGTACTGTTGCTGCGTGCGCCTCTTCCTCATTTTCCCCTTCTCGTTCCTCTGTTCGCTCCAACGACGGTGGCTCGGATGCAAGCGCTAGTTTCTCGCGCTCTCGGTAGGGGCGCTGTTGGTGCCCCACCTCCTCATCATCATGGGTTCAGCCTCATCCATCCATCCAACCGTCCGTCCGTCCGCCGTGGTATAGTATGCGAGTTTTAACGTCCAAACGTTGCACTTGCGTTACGAGGAACACCGAAGTGGAGAGATCCGTATTAACGTCCCAACAGGCTCAGGTTCTTTGACACGCACTGACATCGGAGAGCACCCTCCATGACAATTCGGCAGCTGAAGCCGAGATTTGATCACGTGACCCTCGAGCTCAGCAGCCAAAGGCCAAAGCCACTGATCAACAGCGCCTGGTAGCACGGTGACATGCCAAAAGATACTGCTCCAAACACCCCACATTAAACAAAGCCGTTCCTAAACCAACGACAATTATTCAGCGTTCTCCAGGCTACCAAAACACCAACGCGAGGCAACCGCGTTCAAGCGCAGTAGCGTTCTGGTCCAACCACACCCACGAACGTACATCTGCATGGGTCCTGCATGGACTCCGCGTTAAACATTCACAATCTCTTCACAGCATATGGCGTAAAACAGAGGCAGACGCAGTAGCGAATGAACGAAGGAAGCACTCCGAAAGGCCTGAAAGAAGACTGCCAAGAAACGAAGCAAACGAGAAAAAGCGATATTTATACTGACTGCGCAAGTGCATGCGACGCACAAGCTACCATCCCCCATGCAACGACCGCGAAGCAGCCAAGCGCGTCAGAACTTCCCCGATATCTCTCTCTCTCTCCCTCTCCTGTCATCGCCTCCTTCCCTCTCCTCTACTGTCTCCCATGGAAACACACACAAGGCCCGCCTTGGCGCCCGAAACTAACAGTGAGCCATTCTTCCAGCACTAACACCCCCCCTCGTCCTCTGTGGCGCAGAACGTTAATCACGCCGGACACCGACGCGTCCCCGGGGACGAAACAGCTAAGCCTGGCGCGGACGGAGAAGCGGCAGAGGACGCCAGCTGCTCGCTGGCCGGCGAAAGCCACCCCACCGTCCTCTGGGCATGCAAGGCGAGCAAGAGATTCGGTGCAGTGGCCGCGCTGAAACCCGAAGGGAAGGCGACGACGAGCTGGGGGAAAACGCCAAGGCGCCCGTGTGCTGTGCGATGTCAGTGCACGTTGAAGATCCCCAGGTGGTCGAAATTATTCCGGAGCCCTCCACTAAGGCAGCTCTTTCTCCCTTTCTTCTTTCACTCCCTCCTTTATCCCTTCCCTCACGGCGCGGTTCAGGTGTCCAACGCTATATGAGACAGATACTGCGCCATTTCCTTTCCCCCAAAACCAATTATTATCCCATTCACGCCCTCCCTGCATTTCAATACGTGGCTGTGAAAAAGATACGTCGCAAGAGAATACGCGAGGAAAGATGCGTGCGTTGGGGAAGGAGGGAGGGGCCGTTGTAGTCATCAGCGGGTTGGGTTGGTTGGCGTAACCTGACTGCCGCAATGCGGACGATGAGACTTATCACGCGTCTGCGACAATCGGATTTCAATGAATGCGGTAGCGCAATTTTGGGGAAACCATCGCAGCCAGCCACTAAATGTTTAGCCAACGCTGAATGTCACTGAACACTATACGCAAGCGACCGCAGACAGAAGTAATAATCTCGTCTTCTCGAAACCAACGACACTATGAACTGTTCGCTACACTAGAAGTTGGGGTATAGCTGGAAAGAAATTGTTCCGTCTACCCCTCCCCCCCCCCCCCTCGAAAAAATATAAGGATAAGGGGAAGAGGGGGGAGTACTACAAAGGCGAACTAACACCCATCCGCATAGTTGTATGGAAATACTTCAGTCTACCCCTCAAAACAATATAAGGATGATGGAAAGAGGGTGGGGGGACTACAAACTATATACTAGAAACTACAAACTAACTAAAGGCGAACTAACACATATACCCTAGAACGCCTCCGCGTCCTTGGACGGAGACTTTTTTTTTTTTCTCAACCGCCATAAGAATATCACCTCGGAAAACAAGGGGAGTAAGCAGAACACCTCATATCGGCATACCGCTCTGTTCATAGAGCAGATAGCGTTAAAGTCGAATAAGCTAAAAAAAAAAGCGTGGACATTACAAGTAAATCTTCGGGGCTTCAAGAAACAGGTCAGGCAGAAGACCGTCTAAGGCTGAAAAAAGAGACTACCAGAGCTAAACTACAAACTTTAAAATGTTTGCAACCGAAACCCAGGCCCTCTGCGGGCTATCTTGGTGTAAATGAAAATCATCTACTATGCACAACTGTCGCCCGTCCCTGAAAACACACACACACATAGACGCACATATATATGGGAAAAAAAAGAATGAAAGCTATGGCACAGCGCTCAGGGTTAGAGCGTCTTGCCTCATTTCCGCAGGGCGAGTATGTCCGTCGAAGGCCCAGCAATCTGCGGATCCAAGCACGTTTCTTTTTCTTCCTTGGTATATCCCACACGAGGCATTGCCATCTGCCAGCCCGGTATTTAAGCCGTGATGGCGATTTATGTTGAACCGAATACAAAAAAAAAAAAGACCGTTCATAACGCACGCCATCCCACCGCATGTTCTAGTCAAATCTTCCGCACTTTCCAACGCATCGAACCCGCGGTAGCAGAAGAAAGACCGCGTGCAAAAAATTCTCTGAAATGCCACGCCATCCACCCAATCGCGTTTTTCCGGAAAACAATCCCGCACATGACTGCCCAGTGGTACGTCCAGGTGCCCAGCCTACACGAAACTGTCAGGGGGCAGGGAAAGGGAAGGGTATGAGGGTGAGAAGGAATGACTACAACCTCTGTCATGAACGAGCGATATTGGTTTGTGACCCGGACGTCCTCCCGGAGCACCGCTGCACGAAACTCGCCGGAAAGGCAGGCAAACTTGGTCGTATGCAGCTGCTCCGGATACGCATCGGGAATGTAACGGGATGCGTCCGGTGGAGAGGAACAGCAGGGACCGCAGTGCGGAGGAGAGAGAGGGGGGGGGGGGTGGCGATGCGGTGAGGCCGGCTGGACTGGGCAACGTGCGACAGACGGTTCGCCCCTGTTTCGGGACCGCGCGGCTCGATGGTATTGAGCGGGCCGTGGCTGTTCCCGGCAAACTTGCGTATGGGGAAGATCGGGAAGCAGGGGGACGCCAGAGAGGTAGGGAAACGGGAGGCAAAGGGGAAGCTCGCTGTAGACAAAGATGGGAAAAGAGGGAAGCTGAGCGAGGGAAGACCGAGGTGGAAGGAAACCTGTAGAAAGACAGGGAAGGAAACGCGAGAGTTGGGCAGAACGGGACATGGGGAATGAGGGAAGTTGAAGAACTCTCTGCTAGGGAACGTGCGGGGGAAAACGGGAAAAGAGGGAAATGACCACCCACAAAGCTCAAACGGACAGCTAGCCGCGCCGCCCCGCTGCGCGCCACGTGTTCAAACAAAGCCACAACGCGACGACGACGACGAAGCTGCCTTCGAAACGATCGGCGGCCTCAGAGAACCGGGATGATTCCTCCCCTTATAAAAATGGTCTATAGACAGTCTAAAGACTTCTGATTGGCTCTATTGCCTTCCTATAGATATATCTTTTTGTCTATTCATAGTCTATAGACTGTTTATAGAAAAATCTCTACTAAAAGTGTATGGCCATAAATCTATAGATTGTCTATAAAGTGTCTATAGGATTTGTATTGCCTATAGACTATTCTTTAGGGTCTGTCTATAAAGAGCTTTTAGACTTTATGGACAGAAGTCTATGGACAGTCAACAGACTGTCTAAATGAATTTTTGTAAGGGTCGTAGCCAAGTTGAAAAATTAACTCCTCGTCCGACAAATTAACGAGTGACGAGCGCGCGGCAGACTTTGTCGACGGCATGCGTAGAGAGAACCTGCGGACACTTGGTCGTGTGACACAAATAACTTCGCACCCGGAATGTGCCTCCAAACTCTGAAAACGCAGTCTCCAGAGCGTGCACTGGCTATTTCAAACTCACGTTCCGGTACATTTGTAGTCGGTGCGTAAGCCGCGCAGGGGCATCTTCGCAGATGCGGAATACCCGCCAAAGTCAGAAAGTCCAAATAAAACTCACTTAAAACAATTACATCTATCTTTGAAGCCTGGTTACTCTTCATCGTAAGCTTATCACCGACTCCTAGCTGACACCCTTTTCTTTCAGCAAAACGCGAATAAGCTTCATCGCTTACTACTAGCAGAAAAACGAACGGTTGTTTTACACCAACCTAGGAGAAAATATTCGACACTCTAAGCCTAGCTACTGTAGTGTTCCTTAATCGTCGTGATTTTTCTCATATTTTTCGATAAAAACGGCAGGTTTCAAGGCAACACATGAATATCAGCTCAAAGAGCTAAAAAGGACAGACAACAATGCAAAAAAAAATTGCGTACAATATTGGGCAGCATTTCTCGAGCCCTAATGGGAAAGAAAAAAAACGGCCAAGCTCAACTCCTTCTAAGACAAAAGAAATCAACCTCCAATCCTTCAAGTAAGCTTAAGAAATAAAAGCTCCAGTTATAGGACTGCGGCGACTACGCGCTGAGCGAAACATTCGGGGAAGCTTTCAAAAAACTCCCATTCGAAACCACACTCACTACTCTGCGGATGAGTACGCTACCCTCCCTCCAACACATTGTGCCTGCCTGCCCTCGAGGGCTATATTGGAAGCCTTAGCGGAAGAACAACGATTACGCGGCCCAGACACAAATCATCCCGAGCTGCTTTCATCAGCTTGGGCAATTAGCAAAATAAATAACAGACATAGCATACGCAGCGTCCTCGTTCAGTGGTGAGACGCTGATACGACCGGCGAAACAGTGCAAAGTACTAAAGAAGCTTGGTTCGCTAAGCACGCGAGCGGACCAATGGTCAGAAGACTAGTTCAGCAGGCCAATTAGCAGGCGAGGTTGTGTGCGCAGTCGACGGCGAGAGAGGAAAAAGCAACACTAATGCCCTGCTCAGAGAGGGAAACGATAACTGCACCAGACACAACTCCACCATGCTCCGTCCGAGGCAGCCCACGACTACAGTGCAAACAAAAGGTCATCCTCATCCGACGCGTCTTTGTGTGCGGAACATGAGCGACGCATTCCTGATCCCTGTACACGTCCCTGTCGGTTGGGACAGACAATGAAAACACAAGTGACGACACGCACTGTCTTAACAGCAGCGTTTTTTTCTAAGCGCTACAACACTAACACAAAAAAGAAAGGATGGCAAGGAAAGGAGGCAAAGGGATAAATAATAATAATAATAAATGGTTTTTCGGGGAAAGGCAATGGCGCAGTATCTGTCTCATATATCGTTGGACACCTGAACCGCGCCGTAAGGGAAGGGATATAGGAGAGAGTGAAAGAAGGAAGAGGTGCGCCGTAGTGGAGGGCTCCGGAATAATTTCGACCACCTGGGGATCTTTAACGTGCACTGACATCGCACAGCACACGGGCGCCTTGCGTTTTTCCTCCATTAAACGCAGCCGCCGCGGTTGGATTCGAACCCGGGAACTCCGGATCAGTAGTCGAGCGCCCTAACCACTGAGCCACCGCGGCGGGGCAAAGGGAAGAGATGAGTAAAGGATGTCTAACGATAGATCCTCTTTCTTTTCCTCGTCATAGAGGAGGAAAGTAAGATAGTCGTATAGAAGTCAAGAAAAAAGTGGCTTTTCCCCGTCAAAGGATCCCATTCCAGCCAACGGCGTCGGCTGATTTTCATGAACCTGCTAGTGCGACAGTACAGGGAGTAGCAGGAGAAAGGGAATAGTCCGCCCTGCATTGTATGGGACAGTCTCCTCTCTGCATTGTCACGCCCCTCCCTGCATAGTTATGCTAACCACGCTAGCAGGTACATGAAAATCGGTCGACTCCATTGGCTGGAAGATGTCCTTTGACAGGGAAAAGCCGATTTTTTCTTGACTTGTATCCGACTACAGTAATATGCGAACACTGATATGAATAATAACGTTCGTCTAGACATCAATGCATATGAACTATACACGGTTCCCGCACCCCATTTCGATTACAATTGTAATCGATTACATTAAATGTAATCGATTACTTCAACTGCAATCGATTACATTTCGAGTAGAGCATACTACGCCCGCAGTAATATCGGCAGAGGGGAGAATTTTGAACTGAGGTAGCGGAAGGGAGGGTAGGAGGGGAGAGAAGTAAGCAACCCCCTTTCTACTTATTCACGAAATGTTGCAGAAAATTCGTCGACTGTCATTTTGCACATCCAACGAAGAAAAGCTGAAGAAATTAATCGCGTAGGCTGAAGCTCACCACAGACCTCTAAGCGAAATTCCAAGATAATAGCGCGTAGCTTGGAAAGACAATCCCAATAATTCAGAAAAACCTCACGTTACAACTGAGCTTGTGCGGGACACGTTTTGCCAGCCTCACTTGAAGCAGCAAAGCACAAAAAACTTCCACCCGTTGCGACCGAAAAAAAAAAACGCCATCATGGGTTGACAAAGACAGAGAGAGAGAGATCGAATCAAAAAATACCAAAATATCACATTTAAGGAACTTGCAAGAGTAAAAACTAGCTTCTAACAAGTTTAACGCACGGGCAGCCGCAAAAGCTCAGTGAAAACATCCGTATTTACTGCTGAAATTGAGGCATATAAAACGACTGAAACATTTAATCGCTGGACAAGTGTTTCGGATTTGACTAAAAAGATATTTACGCCGAGCAAAACAGCAGTTCGTATAAAACAATTCCTTAATCCAACCCCTCCCCCCACAAAAAAAAAAAAAATCACGTGAAAAAAGGAACCACGACCTCCCAACGCCTACGCGAATACCCGGCCCTATGTATCCCGCAATATTATTTTCCGAATGTTTCATCTCGTTAAATACTGATTACTAAGCCAGATTAATCGATATTTATATACCGGGTGTTTCAGCGAACGCTTTCAAAAGGACTTCCTAACGATACGGCGTTCAAAGCAGAACAAAAATCTTTTCAAAAACAAACTGTCAGCCACGGGCGGCGTCAGTTGCTATACAAATCATACCAATTACATAGACGCTTAACTAAAATGCAGTGATTAACTTTAGAATTAGCACAGTCCTGTGACGAAGCCATATCAGTTTCTGAAACGAAGAAAAAGCCGGTGTATACAGCTCAGCAGCGCGAGAAAATCCGGCGCTTCCCCCTCGCCCCCCCCCCCCCCGAAAAAAAAAACGGAACGCAGCCTAATACGCCTATGTGAGGGTAAAAAAGAAGTAAGCTGTTATCTAGCGCACTAAAAGAGAGAGAGAGAGAGAGCAGAAAAGAGCTTGCTATGTTTTTACTCCTCGGCTGAGTGAATCAGGCACGTAGGAAGGCCAGTGCAAACGCAGCGTCTGCTGACTGCTGCTCTAATGCACTCCGATATCCACTTTCTTTTTGTCCATACCGCTCTGAAAAACAACGCGCACGCAATTCGCCAACTCCCTATTGACACGAACCACCGGCCTGCGCTAACTCAACAGTTAATAAAAGCATTTTAGTTAATCGTCTATCTAATTAGCACGATTTGTACACTAATTGACGTATGTCGCCGCTGAGTTTCTTTCTGTTTGATATTCCCTACTACTGCGAAATTTTTTTAGTGTTCGCTGAGACACCCATTACAACACACAAGTATATTTTTAAAATAATCTACAGGAAAGTGCCCATCTTGCCAATTAGCATTTTTAACAAACTGAACGCAATACCCCGTGCGCTTCTAATGAATCCTACTTCTTTCGTTATTTCGACTAATAATTACAGAAACAATCTGTTCGGACGAAGTCTTGCGCTAACTACCCCGGGCGCACTGACAGCCGGCGATCTACACACACACACCAGAATATTGACAAACAAAAAGATGAAAAAAGTACAGGCTTTTTATTTCGGAGCTAACTTCACGACTCGCGTGAGGAGGTACGCGTAAAACAAGTTTCAGTCTTAATTAGCGCTCCGCTAATTACCCAAGAGTGCACACACCCGGAGGCGGCCCATGTTCATCCTTCTTATCCCTCAAAGTGCGCGCTCTCCGAAAATATTTCGCCTTAAAAATCTTGTTCTTGCGCGTATGTCAAATATGAAATATACGTAGCTTCTACTCACGGTCGACTGCGCATTAGCACACCTACAAAATATTCGTTCCCTCCTATACGCGCGCTATCTTGTAATAAAAGAAAATAATTCCTCCAATATTTCCTCCCGAGGAAAGCCGGTGATGCGGCGCACGATAAACTGCAAAAGTGAAATGAAAAAAAATATATGATGATCGATTTGCGCAGCAAGGCCAAATACGAATCAGGTGCGCTTACAGTTCGGTTCTCCCTTCGGCTCTAGTGTTCAGATCCAGTGTTCACGGATGACAGTTGTTCGGATAGCGATAATCGGTTAATGTCCATATGTGCGCAATCTGTCATTCTCTCCATGCATTCATAGACCCCTGAGAGTCTTCCTACACCTCTCCTGGCGCAGTGGTGCAGCGGTCAAGCGATGCGCCAATGCCCTTCCTTGGCAGGTGCTGCCATCTGTGGGACTTGGGTTGCATGGGTTGGGTTGCGATCCAGGTTCCTCTTCGCGAGCAGCCTCTCACGATTGAGTTGCCGCCTGACACGGTGAGTGGGCTGCTCCTGCTCACCTTCCCGCCACTCTGTGGGCAGGTGAGCAGCCTGCCACAAATCTGCCTTCAGACAAACAGGCAAACATACGACGGCTAAAAGCGGGGAACGACCACTATAAATGCTAGCGCACTAAAACACAATGCACATGGCGTCGGCGTTGAAATTGTGAGGCTGTGCTCCCTATTGAACTCTCAGAAAGTAAACAACTGCTTATCAGGAATTGAAAGACGCGGTAACTGTCTGAATTCTCGGCGGACACCTCGACCACGCCGTAAGGAAAGGTGGGAGTGAAAGAAGAAAGAGAGAAAGGGGTGCTGCAGTGGAGGGCTCCGGAATATTTGTACCACCGCTCGCACTTCACACGAGCGTCTCGTTTTCGCGTTTCGCCCCCATTGAAACGCGGCCGCCGCGGCCGGGTTCGAACCCGGGTACTCCGGCTCAGTCATCGAGCACCCCAACCACTGACCCAGCGCGGCGGGAAAGTAGAAGAAAAAAAAAGACAACGCCTCTACAGAGGGAAACTGAAAGGATGACGAACACTGCATGCTATCGCGCCAGTTCACGGACTCCGCACAAATATGGCGGCGCTTCGTACATGCGACGTTGACATGCGCACCATAACGTGCCATGAAATCCGTGCACGCGAAGCTCGCAGCACGGAAAGGCGTCTCGAGTACACGAGCCCGTTCGCAAAAGGAAGCACACGCAGGGAGGGCATAGTGCAACGCGCATTTTAAGCTTGTACGAGTATATCTATTTAGAGAAACCTGCTGACTTCAGCCTCTGGACCTGCTGCTTGAAACTGTTATCAATAGCGTGAACACACGACTTAGCAATTGCTGATCCTAAGCACGACACAGCGACGAAGCAGCAAGTCCAGAGGCTGAAGTCAGCAGGTTTCCCTAATGACGTGATTACACTAGCCTCCAATAAATTCCTGAAAAAAGCTTGAGTATACCTCTAGACTTCAAACCTCCACTCATAGTGCAAAAGCTACCACAGCAAGGGCTGCGTACAGATTCATCCTTGCTCGTCTTCATACTGTCCCAATGCAGCATAGCCCACTTCTGGTCCGGAGCCACCGTTCCAATTCACCTCCCAGCCTCTCTCTCTCTCTTTCTGTCCCCCAAGTATCGTTTGGGCCACGGTGACAGGGCACAGCACCTTCACCCCGCAGGATGGCGGAAGGGAGAAGGGAGAATGATTTCTGCCGACGCCGTGCGCAACTCTCGACTAATTCAAGCGCCAACAGTTTCGGGAAGCGAGACGACACGCGAGGTGCCGCCAGCGTCGGCTCCCTCATTGCGTACCATTAGCCCCGGCTGCGCTCCCTTTAGGGACGCAGCGGGCCGGTTGGGGGGGGGGGGGGGGGGGGGGGGGGGGGGGGAAGGGTTTCGTGATAAAAGCCGCCCGGGAGCACAATGGAAAGGAATGGGAAGGGAATGGGGGGGTGCAGAGGAGGATGTAAGGGCGCTCCGCCGAGCAGCCAGTCTCAGCGCGCTCCCTTTCTAAACCTCACCCACCCTTTGCGCCGCGTCTCCCGAAACCTTTTGCGTCCAATTAAGCGCCAGTCGTGGCACCCGCGAATTGCGCACAGCCGCCGCCGGGCACACCGGGTGGAGGGACGGGGGGCTCTGACACGGCCGAGCGTCGCCGCGCGCTGAAAAGGAGCGGGGGGCCGTCGCGCCTTTTAAATTGGCTCGTACGGTTTGCGCTCCCACTCTCAGAGCCGACATCCGCGAGCGCGATGCCTCTCCGCCACGCAATACCTTTGTCTACGAGCGTCGGTGGGCGCCGGAGAGGGCTGCGTCACAGGTGTGCGTGCGCGCTTTTGTGTTTCCACGGGCGTGCCTCTGTTAAAGAGAAAGAACGCTTTAATGACAGGAAGAGCGAAGGCGCACGCCTCCACTGAAAGGAAGGGAAAAGAGAAGGATAACGAGCGATGGCGAAAGGTGGGCAGTGACGCTGTCATGGTTCAGTGAGGTACGTGAGGTGTTCAGACATAATGCACATGCCGTGCGCGGCGATGTGTGTTGCGTGTGTCTTTGAGAATGTGTGCAGCCGTAGCTGTATGTGTATTTGGAAATTATATCCTACATCTGTATAAAATATGTATTTATTATCAACATCATGGTCATCGTCAGCCTGACTAAGCCCACTGCAGGGCAAAGGCATCTCCCATATCTCTCCAGTTAACCCTGATCTTCTTGCCAGCTGCGGCCACCGTATCCCCGCAAACTTATTATTCGCATCCTCCCACCTGGCCTTCTGTCGCCCTCTGCTACGCTTGCCCTCTATTGGAATCCACTCCATTACCCTTAAGGACCAGCGGTTATCGTGTCTTCGCATTACATGCCCTGCTCAAGGCCATTTCTTCCTCCTGATTTCCACAAAGATGTCGTTAACCCGTGTTTGTTCCCTCACCCACTCTGCCCGCTTTCGGTCTCTTAACGTTACACCTATCATTTTTCTTTCGATGGCTTGCTGTGTTGTCCTTAACTTAAGCTGAACCGTTTTCGTTAGCCTCCACGTTTCTGTCCCGTAGGGGAGTACCGCTAAGATAAAGCTGTTGTACACTTTTCTCTTGAGGGATACTGGTAAGCTGCCATCCATGACATGGGAGAACCTGCCATATGCTCTCCACCCCATTCATATCCTTCTAGTTATTTCCCTCTCATGATCCGGATCAGCTGTCACTACCTGCCCTATGTGGACGCATTCTTTTACCACTTCCAGCATCTCGCTGGCATTTGTGAACTGCTGTTCTCCTGCTAGGCTGTTGGGCTTTTGAGCATTACTTTGGTTTTCTGCATGTCAATTTTAGACCCACCGTTCTGCTCATCCTGTCTAACTCATTGATCATGATTTGCAGTTCACCTCCGGAGCGACACCGGTATTGGTAAACTGCTATTCATCATACGAGAGAACCTGCCATATGCGCTCTGCTCCATTCTTATTGTTCTAGTTATTTTCCTCCGTGCATGTATAAATACAATCATGTATGTATTTATACGTAAATCTGAATTTCTGTCCTGCCGTACCCTGCCTAAATCTGCGTCTTTCCACTCTGCCTTTCCGGAGTTGACGCTACTCTGGCCTTAGCCAATGCTTATGCTGCAGCAGTGTATTTATAGCGCATTTAGAGGAGCATAACGCGACGTCTTCGTCGCGCTTGTCCTTATAAAATGCGACAAGAGGTCAAAAGAACTATTTTTTTTAATATTACAAGTGCAACGGTGGCTATTAGCACATGCCTCTTACTCCTACGCGAAACTCTGTTACGGTATACGTATCACACGTTTTTAAATATACACGCATAGGTCGTCCTTAGCGCACGCACGCCCAGCAACGCGTATCGCCAGTGTCCGCCAAGCGGAACTCCTGTGGGGAAAGAATGCGCCCAATAGCCCAGGAGCGAACCCTTCCTAACCTTTCTTAACACTGACGGCGAAGGCGCAGGGCGAGGAGAAGAAAGGCAGCGGCTACGGAGCAGACCCGCAACTGTAGCGTTGAAATAAATGAATTAGTGTCGGGGAGATGCGGAGAAATTGTGAGCGCTACAGCAGCGAAGCACTATCCTTCACAAGCTGTGGCTCGCCGAATACGGGAGCACCGCTCCTCTACCTCCTCTCCACGAAGCCTCGCAAATAAGCTTCCTATTCTTTTAGTCAACGTCTCGCCGATTAAAAACAATAACCAGGTTGTGTCCTATAGCTAATATAAATCGACACTTCATATCCATATCAAACTGTATATCCGCGTCTTCGCCCAAGCTTGAACCGAACCAGATGCAAGTTCAGGGACGCATCGAAGGGGGAGAATAAGGGCTCCACCCCACGCCCCCAGGCTTCACCCTACACAACTGCCTCGGGCCCCTCCCGGAAAAAATTTCTGGCTACGTGCCTGTGCAGGTTTACACTCCCCAACACTTCCAGAGTGGACTAACGATCGCAGCGCCACACTGCATTGTATACAACTGGATGACACTGCACGGCTCCATTAGCAGAAAAAAAAGGGGGTCACTACCGCAACAATCACTACTAAAGTCTACGTCGTCTCCAATCATACTACGCAAGCGACACGTGTTAAAAGCCGCGAATTCCTTGAACAGCCTATGCAATCGAAAAAAAAGACACTCGTGCGTTCTAATCTCAATTCATTACAACGGGCGCGAACACACCGGAGACAAAGGGAAGTGCCGGAGCAGCAGTATCGAGTGTGGCCCTACTCTACATCTACGGCGTTGCACAACGCAGCATCGACACAACGAGACGCCGAACGATAGATGCAGAGCGATATGCGCAACCCGATCGATCCCTCTTCAGCAACCCTTCCCTTACCGTCGGCGGAGATGTGGCCGGCTGAATGAAACCAAGGCGTGGCAAGGAAGAGTTCCGATTTTTTTCCCCCATTTCCAACGAACACCCCAGCAAATTTCGATTTGGGCCCAAGCAATCGAGCGACCGTGGCGGTGTCGCAAGAGCGACCGAATCAGGCTCCCGTGCTATCCTGGAGAGACCAGGAGAGACCTGGCTTTCGCAAACAGCGCCTGTTCGCGCCAGCGCACCTCGCAATCTACGGCACAGGCGCAACAACCTGAGTTCTCGGCGTCTCCAAAACGCGCCGTTCAGTTAACCGGCCCACTTAGGTTCGTTTCGTCGGTTGTGCGTTTTTTTTCTTTCTGTTACTGCCATTCTTATAGTCGGCTAGACTCATTGCGAAAGGTTAGAACGGCGCCTCGTGAACGAACTTACCCAAGACAAACGGATATGTACGGCTTCGAGCTACCTGGTTCACGCGGTCCTACTTTTTTCCTTTTCTTAAGGTAGTGATTTCCTTACAAACAAGTAAATTAAGATGTTCGCTAAAATGCTAGAAGCTGCTTTAAGTTCCATACGTTTCATCTGATGCTGCGCGCAAAGGTCCCCAGAAGAAAGTCACTGGATTTGGGAGTCGCCCTGTAAAAACGTTTCGAGAATAGGACGGATTCGGAGATAATGACGCGCACAACGAACGCTGGAAATTTCGCAGTCTGCTGTGGCTGACAAAACAAGACGACGCGCTGTTTTACAAAAAAGAAAAGGAGTAACTGAAAATCTGCCGCAGCAAACAAGACATCAAATTGCCATTCTGAGCAGCAGAGCCTCTTCGATTACCGACCTGACCACTCGCTCAATTTTTCGTTACGTCCCCGTAACCGTCCCAGCCGCGGTGGCTCAGTGGTTAGGGCCCTTGGCTACGGATTCCGGAGCACCCAGTTTCAAACCCGATCGCGGCGGTCGCGTTTCGATGGAGGCAAAACGCTAAGGTGCCCGCGCGTTGTGCAATGTCAGTGCACATTAAAGATCCCCAGGTGGTCGAAATTATTCCGGAGACCTCCACTACAGCACCTTTTTCTTCCTTTCTTCTTTCACTCCCTCCTTTATCCCTTCCCTTACGGTGCGGTTCAGGTGACTGCCGAAATTTGAGGAAGCTACTGCGCCATTTCCTTTCCGCAAAAAATAATAATAATAATAATAATAATAATAATAATAATAATAATAATAATAATAATAATAATAATAATAATAATGATTGGTTTTGGGGAAAAGGAAATGGCGCAGTATCTGTCTCATATATCGTTGGACCCCTGAACCGCGCCGTAAGGGAAGAGATAAAGGAGGGAGTGAAAGAAGAAACGAAGAAAGCGGTGCCGTAGTGGAGGACTCCAGGATAATTTCGACCACCTGGGGATATTTAACGTGCACTGACATCGCACAGCACACGGGTGCCTTAGCGTTTTTCCTCCATAAAAACGCAGCCGCCGCGGTCGGGTTCGAACCCGGAAACTCCGGATCAGCCTTTCCCCAAAAACCAATTTTCTTTTTCCCCGCAACCGTGAATAACATTTTCAAAAGTATGTGTACCACCTAGGTGTCGTCGTTCATTTGATCAAAAGATGGATCATCTTCGACAATATTGAAACCAAAGTCAAGACGACTTTGGTTCATTGCGCAGAAAAAAAATGTCTGAGGTACTCTACTCAAGAACGTTGCTCAAACCGGCTTCTAAAAAAATACACTTCATTCCGTCACCAACGCGTGACCACCACCGCTGCATTTACGTCAAAGTGCCCCATTCTCTCACCGCTTACGCGATGACTTCGGGAACATCCAACGCTTGCACACCTCTAGCAGCCCCTTCTTCCCCAAGTCCCTATTTTTCGCTTACAGCTACCGCTGCATGAACTCCATTTTGCTGCGCAAGCGTTGGGGGCGCGCAATGTAACGGGTGTGCTCTTAGAGAAAAGGCGCTCACAGAATAGTGAAAGAGCGTGCCTTTTTCATCCCAGTTTCTCGCCGCCCCACTCCCCTCTTCTGAAAGGCGAAACACTACAATGCAACACCGTTATACACGTCCCCGGGGCTCCCCATCCGCGGTAACACGTACGAACGGGGCCCTCGACTTCCGTAATCCCCTCCATCCATCCACGGACTCTCCTTCCTGCCTTAGCCCAGCCTCTGGTTATCCCCTGGGAAGCCCTCCCCAACACCACCACTTTAAGTCCTCTCTTCCCTCTTTCCCTTCCCTGCCGGTTCGCTCGCGTCCTGTTGTTATCCGGGTCAAAACGTATTTCTTCCCTCTCTCTCTCTCTCTCTCTCGCCACATCGGCTAGGGTTACCGTTTTTACTTATACAGCCATTCCCCGTATTCTTCCCGCAAGATTCCCGTTTCCCTAATTTTTTCTTTCTTGCGGGAAAACACGCAGCGGCTCCCCAAAGAAAATCACTCACTCGGAAGAAGCAAAGAACGGTGACATTTCTCAACGCGTTTCTTCGTCTTCTTTGCCCCACTGTTTTCTTCCCTGCCAGTTCATACCAGCCACTGCGTTCTTTACCACTTTTATCCCCCTCACATTATTCCCTTTCCTTCCTTTCCTTTCGCACAGAGGGCTCCGAGCGGGCAGAGACGTTATTCCCGAAATCTCCCAGTATTTCCTCGGTCCGCCCTCTCTCTTTCGCGATCACAGACAGAACGGCAAAGCCATCGAACCAAACCCAAGTCAAAGCCAAAGAGTGGGAAAAGAAAGGCGCCCGCTATCCAGACTTCCCCTTCATCACTTGCTCCTCTGGCTGCGAGTTCCTTTTCTTTTCTAATTTTCCCCATATCTCAACGGCTTTACCTTCGCAGTTACTTTTTTTGCTATTTCGTACGAAGCGCACTAAAGCCGAGCCAAGGCAAGACCCCCGGCTACCAAAAAGTGGCGGCAATTCATTCCGGCCCCTTTCCCTCGCGTCTTCCATTCCCTCCACCTCGCACGGAGCATTCCTCTTTTTTTACTCCCTAGTCATCTTTTTCCCCTCAGATTCTCGTGGCCCAGTGTCCCACATAAGCCAAGCCGAGCCTCGAATTGCCCGACCAAAGCCAAGCCAAAGTCGCGGCACTCGTCAGCTACTATCTGCAGCGCTCTACCAACAGCAAAGTCACAACCATCGTGCTGCTTCGATTTTCTTTTACTTTTTTTCTTTCCCTTCATCTTCTTCCCAATCCCCAGACGAGCTCTCAAACACGCCCGGTGCAGTGTCAGGCGGGAATCGAATAAGGCTGATCCCTGGTAACTCGCAAGATCGGCCAATCAGGCGGTCAAATCAAATCGGAGCCACCTTCACCGCCGGCACAACAGTCATCAAACCCTCTCAAGCCCGCTGCTTTTTTTTAAGATTCCCACTTCGCTCTTCGTTTACTTGTCTTGGCCTTCTTGCACCCTGCCGGCAATCGTTCTTCTCTCTTTTCCTCTCGTCCCAAATCTTCGCGCCCTCGCCACAACTAGAAGCGCAGAAGCCTCCTCGTCTCCTCGTGTATACGCACACACAGACAAAAAATCAAGACAACCTGAGCCCTCATATCCCTTCCCCACTACCATCTACGTCATATGAGCAGCTCTCCCGCTTCAACAAGCTATCACGCACACACATAGACAGGCCAGGGATTTCGCCAAAGATGAGAAGGTGTCCGCACTGATAGCGCGAGGCAGACACTTTATCTTCTATTCTGCTCCCTTTCAGTGACACCCTCTCCGTTCCACCAAACTGCTGAAGATCCCTCTATCCCTCTATCTGAATCTTCTTTTTTTTTCCCAAAACCGGCTCACAAGCAGCGCGACAGAAAGAGAGAAATGAAAGAAAATAAAGTAACCGCCCGAGAGAAAAAAAGGACAATGAATTAACGCAAAACAAGAACAAACACAAGCACCTGAAAAAGGGACCTGAAATCGAGAGTATAGGGAGCAACTCGACAAGCAATCGCAAAAGGCAGACGATTCTTAATAAGAGCCACACGGAAAGGGAACGGGAACCGTCTCGGTTACACTCATTCATTAACCGCCGCGGCCATCTTTCTCCCTTTTCCTTTTGTTGACTTCCCCAACCCGCTTTTTTTTGGCCCCTTAAGCTTCGATACTTTCCCCCGCGTATCCCTAGCACCGCATCCCCACAATCTTATCGTTCGTTGCCTGCTTTTTTATTTTCCTTTCTTATTTCTGAGAAAGTGCGTACGTGTGCGCGGCGGCGTGTGTCTCGCTTTTGGATTTGTTCGTATCCTCGTTGCGAAAAGATAAATCGTTTTGGGACAACAGTGTCGGCCCACTGAGAGGCGAAACTTCCCGGGCCAATCTTCTAACGAGATCAATTCCGAGCGCCTTCCGCACAAAGGTATACTCTCTCTCTCTCTGGGCACTTCTCTCATTTTTTTTTCCTTTCTCGATCCTCCGTTCATTTCACGCAACGCCATTGATACCTCACTCCTTTTCTCCTCCTGATCACCAAAGATTTTTCACATATTTTCCCTTTTTTTAGCGTTAATATATTTTCTTCCCCTTTCTATAAACAGTCCACTCACTTTTCTCGCCTTTTCGCAGCTTTTCTAGACGAGCGGAGCGGAAAAAAGATTACTTCTCTTTTTCCAAATAACGAGCACTACTGTAACGCAATCCCTGCACCGCGGTGAGTCTATTTGTCACTTTTCACGGTACGAAAGAGAAAACTTTAATGAAGTTGCGCCCTCGTGTCAAGGCCACGGTCGCGGTATTTGGACCAGAAAGAAGGCGGATGTGAAAGGAAAAAAACGCCTCGGAAACGCACCGAGGCGGCCGCACAGTCTTAAAGAAAAGGCGAACTGTTTTTTTTTTCGTTAGAATTCTAGGTTATTCGTCTCTCTCCGTTCCCCTTCCCACGTGTAGGGTAGCGTACTGGGCGTCGCCTAGTTAACCTCCCTGCATTTACGTTCATTTTTCTCTCTCTTCATCTCTCTGGGTCATTGAAGAATTCGAATCTCTTACCGTTTTTCCTCCATCAAAAACGCACCCAACCGCGGCGGCTGCGTATTTATGGAGGGAAAACGCTAACGACGCCCGTGTAATCTGCGATGTCAGTGCACGTTAAAGATAGATTCCCTGGTGGTCGAAATTATTCCGGAGCCCGCCACTACAGCACCTCTTTCTTCCTTTCTTCTTTCACTCCCTCCTTTGTCCCTTCCCTTATGGCGCGGTTCAGGTGTCCAACGATATGAGACAGATACTGCACCATTTCCTTTCCCCAAAAACCAATTATTATTATGAAGCTCCTAGGTAACGCATGCAAAGTAGTTTTGCGCTGGCATTTAAAATGTCGATGTAATCCCCGATTAAAACCGCGACGATGTTCAGGCTTCTCCTCACTGCGTTAGAGGAGTGCGGGGAAACTCGTGGTGACGTCATTGTTGCCACGTTTCAGATGTCCGCTGCCTTCGCCTGCATGCTGCCGTGCGTCATCCGATGCTGCCAAACAATGCTCCGTGAGCTTCACCTTCAACGGCATTCGTTTTCGCCCTCGAAACAACCGCTTCTTGGCTGGGAAATCAGCGCCACCGCGGCTGGGAAATCAGATGCCTCTGCATGCCGCTGTGCACTGCAGAGAAGCCTGAACGGCGACGCCGCTTTAGTCGGCGATTACGTCACCATTTAAAATGCTAGTGCAAAAAGATTTCGCATGCCTTACCTGCAAGTTTCACAGATTCGGCTTGTTTAAACTCATTGAATTCTAAAACCTTATCAGTTGCCCTTTAAGAAAATAGAAAAGCCCTGTTCGTACTAAAATTCGAGGGGACACCTAGGCTCCGCCTTGAGGATACGCCGAGATATATCTTCAGCAGGGCTGGTCATTCTCTACTTAACATTCATAGATTGCGGCAAGTCTTCATAGTACTACTATCGCAGTGGCGAAGCGGTTAACCTATGAGCCACTGCAATGACAGGTATCACAGCCACCGGCAGCGATTGTGCGACCCATGTTGCTATTGCCGAGCAACATCTCGCGCACCAGGAGCGGCGCTCCTCCGAAATTGCCCGAGTGACTCGGCTAAGCTCGGGTAGTAACTTGGGTTGCTACGCAACGGCACAACATCCAAAGAACGTACGCTGACAAGATTCCTGGTCGGTGTTGGCGAACGTATAACTCCTTTCGCACTAAAATATCTGAATTACAAGCAGTGGAGGAGAAGCAACGTACATTCGAGCGCGGAAACCTAGACGCGGCAAAAGATGACGCGGCTGTAGCATTCCCTTGAGACAAACGTGTCATGCCTATTGGATGATGCCTTCATTATTATTGATATTAATTCGTCACATATAACACACGACGATGGCAAGAAAGGATGGGAAGGGAACTTAACCAGAAGAGACTTCCAACTCGCTACACTGCACTGCGGAAAATGCACCAGGTAATGAACAGTGCTAACGTAAGAACCGAAGACGCGTAAGCTGTGATAACCTGCCAGGGCGACCGAGTTAAAATGTGGCCATGGCTAAGCATGAACAGAACATTGTTCTGTTCATTGTTATTCGTAACATTGTTCGTTGAATTGCTTACTGAAGAACTGTTATATCATCGCTACGCGTTCACATGCATTAAAGTATCCAATGAGTATGGCTCCAGCATCAAAACGAGTAGCAAGCAAGCGCAAGGCAGCGAAGGATTCACAGGCAAGAAAAAGATATACAAGCCCTCTCCCTCCCCCACTATCCTCCAAATCTGCTTACCTGTTCTCTCTTCGTCCACAATTCACTCCTAAAGACAACTATTTTATCTGTTGTCTCCTGTCATGCAATATCACGGCAATCTTCTCCCAAAACGCATCCGACAATGGAAGACCGCTTCGCAACAACAGCATAACGAGTTTGGAAAGATGCGACCCTCAAAGCGACCCACGTCTTCACTGCACGATGTGCAACAGCGGAAACATACAGGCGGTAACTATTTTACCCACGCTTAAGAAAGACAGACAGAAGGAGATTACTAAACCTGGTTCTTGGTTGCAGGTGTCGAGGGCTTGAGGACAAAATGCGAGAGAAAAAATACCGCAGGTGCAAAACCATGAAAATCAGCGCGAAACAAAAAAAAAATGGCAGTGGCCTAGCTCGGCAATGCCAGGACATACGAAGCGAAAGCCAAGGCATAGCATGTTTAACCTTGCTGATCTCGATTGCAAGTCCAGGTTAGTCTCGCTGTCTAGCTATGTTGTCGCATTAAAGACGACAAAACTGTGGTTGCGGCGCAGGCGAGCTCTCCTTTTGAATCCTCCGACATGTTAACAGGCATGCGACGCAGCTGGCGAAGCGAGCGGAGGCGAGCGCAACGACGAGGAACGCGGTGTGGCGTCATACCAAACGGCGGGGGCGGCGAGCAGCGCGGTGTGACGTCATGCCAGATGGCGCGGTGAGCGCGCAAAGCACAGTAACCGTCTCAGATATCTCGGTGGACACCAGAACCGCACCTTAAAGGAAGGGATAAAGGAGAGAGGGAATTGGTAGGTTTTGGGGGAACGGAAATGGCGCAGTATCTGTCTCATATATCGTTGGGCACCTGAACCGCGCCGTAAGGGAAGGGGTAAAGTAGGGAGTGAAAGAAGAAAGAGGTGTCGTAGTGGAGATCTCCGGTATAATTTCGGACCACCTGAGGATCTTTAACGTGCACTGACATCGCACAGCACACGGGCGCCTTACCGTTTTTCCTCCATAAAAACGCAGCCGCCGCGGTCGGGTTCGAACCCGGAAGCTCCGGATCAGTAGTCGAGCGCCCTAACCACTGAGCCACCGCGGCGGGGCATGGAAAAGAAGAGAAAAGGGAAAGAAGAGCAAACTGAAAATTGAAAGTTGCATTTTGATGAAAGGCGCGGCACTGCGCAGCGGCGGAACACCTGTGGCTCGGTGCTATACTAGTGGCACATGCGCAGTTGCGACTAGGGAGCGAGAGAGAGAGAGAGAGAAATTAATGTGTATTAGTCCAGCTAATCCAGGGTATATACAAAGCGAAAACGAGATTGAGGTCTCCGCTGACCCACGGAGCCGGTTGTGCGCCTTTCCTTTCGTGAAAATGAACGGCCTTTGCAAAGTTGTCACCGCCAATGAACTCTATGAACGCTGTCGGCTCACTTGTTTTGTTTGGTTTTTGAGGAAAAGAAATGGCACAGTAACCGTCTCACATATCTCGGTGGACACCCGAACTGCGCCGTAAAGGAAGAGATAAAGAGGGGAGGGAAAGAAGAAAGAGAAAAGTGAAAATTGAAAGTTAGATTTTGAGGAAAGGCGCGGCGCTGCGCAGCGGCGGAACACCTGTGGCTCGGTGCTACTAGTGGCGCAAGCGCAGTAGTGACTAGGGAGCGAGCGAGAGAGAGAAATATCCGCGGCGAAACGCACGTTGTGACGTCATGTGCCTCCTCGGAGCACCGCCACGGAGAAATCGCAAGTTCGCGGCCAGTAAAGCATTCGCTGTAATATCCGCGGCGAGACGCGCGCTGTGATGTTATGCGCCTCCTCGGAGTGCGGCCACGGCGAAATCGAGAATTCGCGGCCAGTAAAGCTTTCGCTTTAAAACAAATATTGGGTTGCGCACATTCATTCATTTTTTCTTTGCTTCATTCTTTCATCCTTTCAGTCTTTCTTGTTCCTATACAGTTTCCTATATAGTACCGAATTCGAAGCAGCAAAAGAAACCTCAAGCCAAATTATAGCAATATGAAAGGGAAAGGGAATACAACACCCGCAGCCCGGCTGCTGCGATACAAACCTGACCCAGAAGCCCCTCTATGCAGCGGGAAAACAGCAGCAAGCAGCTGGAAAAGGAAAGGGATGGAGGGGGAGGGGGAGAAACCATCTTACCCTCGGCTAAAACCGGCATCTCCGAAGAGCAATGTAAACAACACAGGTGCCCCGACTGGCGGCAGAACAATCCGCGAGATAACAGTGGTATGGCGAAAATAGAACTAGGCATCGGATCGGCTCAGGGTGCACCTCGGCGGCAGAAACAGTATCACGCATCCCCCTCCCTCCCCCCCTCTACACTTATAAGTTCAGCGAACGCGAGTGGAAGACGCAACAGCGAAAGAAGGCGCGGATCGAAATGGGATCGGCACACCCCCGCACTGAATCGAAAGCCGGGAACGGAGCAGGAGAAAGTCGCGTCCCGGCAGAAAAAGCCCAGTACGACGCACAAGGGAAGAAACGGGAAAAAGATACGCGAAATAGGGATTTGCCCCGGGAAAGAGTGGTCTGTGGCATTATGGAATAAAAAAATAGTCAGCTGTTTGTAACAAACGCTCTGCCGTCTTTCCCGCTCGGCGCTTCAGGTGTTCTTGAAATCAGATCGACAGAAGAACAACGAGACATCCTTCCTCCCTCTCCTCTGAAAAGAAAAGAACAAAACGACACCGTATGCGCTACGGCAACGCCGCTGTACGGCGGTCTAAGGTTAGCGTGCATTTGAAGCTTTCTCCCCGGTGCCCGGCAGCTTATAAACTGGCCAACCTCCATTGTACGAAAACGCACGGTCTGGACACCAGCGATTCAACGCGTTAAAAAACCAAGCAAACCTGCTGCCGGTCTCTTAAACTCTGACGCGCCGCCTCCAGGCGAGGAACACCTCCCATCGGGTGACGAACTCACAACATTCCATGAAATAATTTCTCATTATAAGCTCGGTCGTAAGACCTATCCAGCAGCACATAAACAGCTCACTAGAAAAGAGGAAATCATGATGAGGAATTTCCAAACCCTCAACTGCACAGTAAATGGCATCCAGAAGCCTTTAATCCTAGATGTATGCACTGCAAGAGCACTGCAGATCTAGCCCACATGGTCTGGACCTGCCCCTTCTATAACGACCCGAATAGGATTGTAGAATCCTGGGAGACCTTATTGCTCAATCACGAAGCAGAAGAACAATGCAGTCATCGGTCTCGCCCTGACCGCCGCCGAGTCCCAAGAGATTCCGGCCGACGGCTAGGGGAATGAATGGGGGTTTAGGCTATAGCCTTCTCCCCCGTCATTTTTGACGGGTGCAAATTAAAGTTATTCTTCTCTCTTTCTCTCTATGAACCAGTACAGACCCCCCCCCCCTCTCTCTATCTCGGTAGGCAGAGAAGACCATAGGCACGACTGGTTGCACTATAGAAGGCGTGCATGGTAGCGCCCTATTAGACAGTGCAAGCGCAAGCACCGTCGCTGTACTTCTCTATCAGGAGCTCCTGCTGTGCATCCGATGGGCTCGTCGGTTAATGCTCGTTCCGGGAGCCTTTTCCCCAACCGCTGATACAGCCAAATAGCCCGACGGATTCTTAACTGACCACGCACACTCATAAGCAACTGCACCAACAGTGTACGACACGCCCAGGACAGCCCGTAAACCACTATGACGAGGCTAATTTACAGCTTAAACAGCAAAAACAAATTATAAACTGAGCAACAACTTTTAAACAAAGAACTCAACGTCGCCACACAGGATTCGAACGGACGCCCTCCGCGAACATGTTAAAGGGCGATGTAATCACGCACACTGGTTCTAAGAGCACGCTCTATCTTTGACGTAACCTAAATCGACGTTCATTCGACAAACGCTTCGTCGGATTCGGCCAGCGCTGCTTGTAGTTTATCGCCAACGTAAACGCGCCTTGAAATACCTGTTGAACAAAGCTCGGGTTAGGTGTACGCGTCCAAAAGTTGCGCCAAACTTGTCTACCAAACAGATGGCCCCAAAAGAAACTAAAACCATCTCCACTCAAGCACCGTCCCAAATTCAAATTTAAATCAGTGCCGCGACCTCGTGAGAGGTCTCTGCGCATTCCCCAAAATGGTCCAAGACCTCGAACTCACGACCTGATTGCCACAAGATCACCTCACATTTCCACTCCCGAAACCCCTGTCCGTTGCAAACAGGTCCACCGTAACGCCCGGTGAATGATTTCCTTTTACGGGAAGCGACACAAAGCCGGATTCATTTCGCAAAAGTATACAAACCCAACTGCAGCAAAAAGCAAGCCTACTAATCATAATCAAACGCTAGAAAGTGAAAAGAATAATGAAAAAAAACCTACAAGACACGAACGCACGCACAAGGCTTCGATCGATAACGCGCGCGCCGTCGCCGCTCCCCTTATCAGCTCTTCCACGCCGCTCCACCGGAGAAGAACGCCGCTCGTCGATTAAATTAAGTGTCTCCGGGCGTCGCGTCCGCCACCGGCGCGCACTTTACGACGCGAAGACAGGCGGCACAACCACCGTCTTCCCCCCTGCTCCTCCTAAACCCGCCCGACGCGCTTCCTTATCGGCCTCAACGAACCCTTCAGGCAACGGCGACCGCCGCCTCCAACACGGCGCTTGGACACACAGACAGGGGAGGAAGGATACTCTCAACTTCACTCTTCTGTTTCTCTCTCTCTCCATTCTCGCTCTCTCCCTTTCTCCGCCTTCGGTGGCGTTGAAAAATCGCAGCCGCATCCCCCATCAGCTCAGCGCAAACTCTCGTCAGCGCACAACTTCCTTCCCAAACGGCGAACGAGCCACCGGCTCTCCTCCGTGCTCGGCTGGGCCGATCGTCAATTGAGGCCGGCCTGTCCCGGCCGCAATCGACGCGCGCTCGAATATCGAGCGGGCTACCAAGGCAGACACGGGCGAAGCGAATGAAACCGAGGAAGTACGCGCGCTGAGCCCGCCCTGCGGCTCGCGAGGGACGAAGAGGGAATAAGCGAGGGTTGCCAGGGCCGCACGGTCGGTCGGTGCGAGATGTAGGCGCGCCGTGGCACTAACCGGGTTTCGGGTCACTTCGGCTACGCGGTCGACGCCTCGAACACGGTGTGTCTGTGGAGAGCACCGTTAACAGATCGATGCGGCATACCAACGTCCTGAGTAAGCGAGATCAAGGTCCAGCTGTGAAGCGCCGTATATTTAAAGCACTACGTAAGACAAGAGAGGAACGAACAAGTTAGGACGTCCGTGCGCTTCAAAAACTTTCCAGTTTTGTTCTGCACATTTTTTTTTCTCCTCGACACGCTGAGCTTTATACACTAAAGCGTTCCAGCACAAACGCCTCAAGCTTCTTTCTCTATCTCCAGCTCCCTCGGGGAGAGGCTGTCATCCACGCCACTTTCTACAAACAAGTTCCTTGCGAAAGATTTTACCGATATTTCGCAGAATAACCCCGGCATAAAACATCACTCCGTGGAAGGTGGCCACATAAGGACCGTGCAGCACAGCAGGAATGCGCTAACTAGCCTAAGTAGAAGTCATGAACACCCCCTTAAGGATTCCCAGCCCGCTACGACATCAAAAACAATGAAATACGTTATGATCGAATGAGCACTTAATGAGGATAGGGATACATATCAACGCATACTGCTCGTGGCACTAAAACTCCCATAACGGTACTTTAATTCCAAAAAAAGCACGAATCTTTCGTGCTGCTTCTAAAGTTAGTATTCGTACAAAACATATGCCGAGTGACAAATAAAAACTGTCAGATCACGTAATCAGGAAGTATATCGATTAAGGATAGAACAGAGTTAACTATACTTCCCGACACAGAATAAATACAACATACTCAACAAACACTTCTCGAAACGTAAATGTGCGACATAGAATCATGGTTAACGCATGCAGGTAAACAGCGCTACACCACTTGCATCAAAATCCAGAGTGCACATCTGAGCCGGGAGGAGGGGGGGGGGGGGGAATGGTGGGGGGGGGGGGGGGGGAGTTCGAGCCAAAAGAGTGGCCACGTTTCGAAGTCCTATGTTCAAGCGCAACCGTTTACGGGTGCCGCAAAACGCCGTAAGCAAAAGTAGCACGCCTTCCAATGCAGACTCTAGTCGTTCAGTATTCTTTCGACTGTTCTAACCCTGTTTACTATAGCGACCACAAATCATAATCCGCGGCCTCTTGCATTTGGATATTCACCGTCGTATTGGCTAGCCAACCACATCTACAATTTTCAACAAATTTTCAAAAATAAGGAACAATGAAAAGGACGCACGAGTAAGGCAAGCAGGGAAGCACTAGGGTAGGGAACGACAAGAAATAATAACAAGAATAAGCTGAGGCAACAGCGAACCAAACAAACAAAAGATGAACTTAAGCACAAGTGAACTTCCCGAAGAATGGATCGAGACAAGGCGAGAAGGAGCAGCGAGGACGGATCTCAAAAGACCTCAGTAAAGGGGAGAGGGGAAAAGGCCAGAAGGAGAAAAGGGACTTGACAAATGGATTAAGACGTGGAAGGTTATCACTTTAACGGCGCGGGAAATAGATTAAGACGCGACGAGGGTTATCACTTTAACGGCTGCTGCCACCGCCGCCGACTTCGAAACTGCGCGCCACGAGCGAAAAAAACCGTCGGACCGAGTGCGAATCGCTTTCCGCAACGCACCCCCCGCTTCTCGTCAAAAAAGACTCGGGGTACGGGCGAGATCTCTTCGCCTCCTGAACCCTTTCTACGCCGAAAGTCATGGATCACAGCGAGAGAAGTCTGGGCGCATGAAAACACGCAAGGAAGGGGTGGAGGGAATAGGGGGGGGGGAGTGGTGTGCTCGAGAAACGAGAAGCACTGGCGCGGAAACAATAACGAGCTTCCCATATTTCAAAGAAAGATGACTGGAGGCGATTAGGGACTGTAGACATCGTTAACGAGAGCGACGAAGGGGCTGCGACTGCCGAGGAGAAAACATGCAACTTGCAACAAAGGATGCGCGCGACAGCGACTGCAGAGGGTTGGCTTTCCCTCCATTAGGCTCAGCGAGCGGGAAAGCCAGAGGTTCAGGCACTCGCCAAACAGATGGCCGAGACCGGCACGGAGAATTTGCCGAGCTGCCAACTGGCACCGCAGCTACGAGGAAGCGAAGAAGCAAAAAAAAAAAAGACCTCAATTTTGATCAAGCGCCGAGGAAATGAAAGCGCGATTATCCTGCACTCGTAGTTGTTAATTTCACGAAGCTAATAAGGCGTAAAATTCACGACCGAGCAAAAGCGACCCGATTGAAGCCTATGTCCGGAAATATTTGGATACGAATCATTCAATATACGCGATACTTGGAACTTGAAACACGGTGGACGAAAAGAAAAAGGAAAGAGGGGGGAGGGGGGCAAGCGAAAGAAGAAATAAAGCAAGGAATACCTTGTGTTGTGCATGCTTCTCCTCTATGCCTCCGTGTTTCTTAAAGTTGGAGTTCTCCAAGCAGAGCAGGTACTGAGGACGATTAATCTCCCCTTCTGCCCATTGTAGCCTAACTAGACACTAAAACAGTTTAGTGCCCAACAAAACAGGTGGGAGCCAGAACAGTACAGTGAGCTTTGAAACATTGTAAAACCTTCCGAGTGAGTACCTTTATTTGCGGCTGCACCACGCCACTTAGAAACACCTACCGGACGACCACTTTTCACTTTTTGTTTTCTACAAGGCGACTATTTGAAAAGAGGCCATCGCATATCACGTTTTATTTTCCGGTCAGCAGTTACCGACCGCGCTGCGTCCAAGATACGCAATAACTCACAGCTCTCGGCGTGTCGACACTGCAGACACTCCGCGAAGAAAAAGAGCAAGGTTACATGTTCCTGCGGTCAAGTGGACGCTTCATTCCTCCATGTTTCGCTTCCTGAAGACAAGAAGCCATTTCTGGCTGCGGAGCAGCCCTCTTTACTGCCGTTCCTTTCTCTCTCTACTCCTCCATCTTAAGGTACTTGAGAAACAAAGACAAAAAAAAAAACAAAGCGTCCCCCTCCGAAGTCTGGTATAAAACACAAACACGCTCCAGGTGGTGGTCCGAAGGGGAGAGCAACTTTCCAAACGGCCCGATCATAATAAAAAAAGCAAAACGAGAAAACAACAACGGCCCCAGCTTCCCACGGTGTTTCTCCAGACCAGGTAAAACGCAATAGCGAGACAAAAGACGTACGACAGGAGGGAGGGGAACCAAGAAAAACAGACATACCAGAACAAGAAGGAGCAACAGTACGCCGCAGCCGGCAGCAGAGGGAGAAAGATAAGAAAGCCCCTAAGAGGAGGCGGAGGAGGGGGACAGCTAACGCGAGGCAGTCTCTCCAAAGAAAGAGGGGGAGGGGGGCAGCAGCCAAGGCGAACGACTCCACATTAGGACAATCGCAATTCCATTCTACGGATGACGGCTTCTATCGCGCAAGGGGGTCGGGAGCAGCGGAGAGGAAAGAGAGGAAGAGCGAAGAAGGACAGACAGAGAGAAAGAAAGAAGGAGGGAAGAGTAACCGAAGAAAAGACGGGCGCGCGCGCGAGCGCGTCACCTGGTCGCATCGTCAGGGCGAAGCAAAAAACGGCCCACCGCCGCCGGGCGCTTGATGTTCGACGCGGCCTCGCGACGCCTGCAAGGCGGGCAGGGGCTAGCTGGCGCACGTCACCCGGCCACGGTTATACGCCGCCACCCGAGACTGCGCGCGCGTGCGCGTGGTGCTATAAGAGGCCCTCTGGAGCGGAAGTACAGCCGGCTGCAGATCCCAGGAGGCACAGTGACGGTGCTCGAAAGGGTCGCGGTGGCGCAGATCGAAAACACTCTCCGTCCTTGCACGGAACGCAGAAGTGAGTGAGTACACGCAAAAAAAAAATGTCATCGTTGTGATTCATTCTACGCAACACTTTACTAATTCAACTCACTCCACAAAAGGAGAGTAAAGGAGACAAGGCCTTCAACCAACCCGACGTGCAGCGGTGCAAAAAAGAATGCAAATGCTTTAGGAGGAAATGAAGGGGCGAAGAAACTGTCTCACTTTTCAGTGGACACGCCAACGGCGCCGTCAGGGAATGGACGAAGGAGAGAGTGAAAGAGGAGCCGCAGCGAAAGGCGCCGGATCAAATCAAACCCCTTGAGTATCTATACCAACATGCGACACCACAAGGGCGTTTCTCCGCGCTTCGATGTCCTCGCGTCGAGAAGCCGAACTCGTGATCACCGAGTGACAGCGACAGTGTACCGCATATGCCGCCTCATTGGACCCTCTCTCTCCGTGAAAGGCACACCTCTAAATCAAGCGCACAGATCGCAGCCCAATTCCTAACGGCGCTATTTTCCGGGCTCACAAGTACCTAGGGCTCAGCCCAACCTAACACACATTCTCTGCGGGCAACAGAATTAGGGTGGGCGAGTAGAAAGGAATTAAGAATAATAGTGCCCAGCCCGCACCGTTTAGAAGCACAGCGGGCTACAGGCGAACTAAGCATAATCTAACGCGTTTTCGCCTACGACGTACTACGACGACGCATGTACTGCAGACTGTCTGGCGTAGAGCACCGCTTTAAAAAGCGAGACGCGCAACGCAGCGAGCGGCCAAACATATTCAGTCTCGCGCTTTCTCGATACTAAAGTGGAAACTCCCCAGCTGGCATCAGAAAACACGACACCGAATAGGAAAACTTGTGCCCGCGTTACAACCGTGCGCGGCTAACCAGTGGTTGTAAAGGGTGCACAACGCTTGCTTCAGACATGGCTCTGAGGCCGTCCTTACCAGCGAGATGCTTTCATAGTTCGCAACCTTATTTGCTCCAGGAATCAGTTCTAGCTCCATTCTTGAAGCAGTCAAACTGAGACAAACAGCTGCTCGACGTTCAATAGATACCTTTAACATGCCCTCGACAGTGTTACCGTTACCGGAGTACCAGAATACCGCCCACCGCCAGTGCGCACACGCTGATTGGCCCTGATGCCGCAGGCTTGCGCGCAGCTGCCGGGTACCTCGCGCCATCTGGCGGCCTCAAGGTGATCTATGCGTGCTCACTGACGGTGCGCGGGTTTCCGGTAACGGTAACACAGTACACGGTATTCAAAAGCTGTCTAATAATGAGCCTGATCCTGATTTTATTGCATGTTTTCCTTGCATTCATTTTGGTTTAACTGTCTGCCGATGTTGGCAACCTCTCGTCTAACAGACCCAAACCAGACAGCATATATTAGCGCGCTGGATCACCCCTACTGGCGTCGCATATGGCAGCGAAATATGGTACCGAGGCGAAGGAAACAACCAGAAAAGCGCTCGTTTCCAAACCGAGCGCCAGGTCTCGAGACAACCATCTGTTTCCACAACATGCCAAATTGCGCATGGCATCCACGAATAAGGCGCTACACTAAACACACTCGCAAGTATCTCACTGGTGCACCACCATGACATCATTGTACCACTCGGGGCTGCGGCTTTACGCAATGCAGGCTACAATCAAACTAATGAAACTCAGCAGCCTCTAAGGAAAGCTGCAGTTTACTCGCAATAACTGATGATCCCTTGTGGAACGCATATTGTTCAGCATTCGAGATCAGGTCACAAGTTAGGGGTAGATACGGCGCCGTCATCTGGCAGATGCCATGAAAGCCCCAGACACGTTAGGCCTACTTCGCCACAATTTACAACGTACTAAATTGCATGTAAACAGCGTTGAGATTAAACTGTCAACAACAAAATAAGGGAAGTAACTAAGCTCACGCAACGTGTCATCGAAAGCTCTCACAGAAACCTAGGCGTTCACAGCCCCGCATTAATCAAATTAAAAGAAATGTTGGCATCCTGTTGAAACGAAAATAATACCGAAAGCTGTCACCTGCTCGGTGACGACGCGACGAGCACCCCTACGGGTTCCTTCACGGACGATGCTAAGAATGAAATTGAAATTGGTTTTGAGGAAGGGAAACAGCGCAGAAGTTGTCTCACATATGCCGGCGGACACCCGAACCACGCAGTAAGGGAAGGGATAAAGGAGGGAGTGAAAGAAGAAATGAAGAAAGAGGTGCCCTAGTGGAGGTCTCCGGAATGATTTCGACCACCTGGGGATCTTTAACGTGCACTGACATCGCACAGCACAAGGGCGCCTTTTGCGTTTCGCCTGCATCGAAACGCGACCGCCGCGGTCGGGTTCGAACCCGGAAACTCCGGATCAGTAGCCGAGAACCCTAACCACTAAGCCACCGCAGCGGGTCATTCTTGTTTTATGACTTGACTCCTTCTTTGTCTGTGCCACATGTGTTGCATGTGTATCATCCTATTGTTAAGCTTCAAACTTTAGTCAGTGGTAAACTGTATTTGTATGCCATATGTTCTTGTCCACTCCAAAAAGGGATTAACATCATTACGAAATAAATAAATCTAAAAGTTTCATGTTAATGCCAAAAAAACAGCACATGAATTTCAGGGCAACTCAAGTCTTCCAGCGGCGCCATAGTCGTGTTCAAAAGAAGCGGCAATAAAAGCATTTTTTTTCTTTCAATATATTTTCGAAACCAGTGAGCAACTAGTGTCATCTGGAATGAAAACTAACAACTAAAAATTCGCAGCCAACCATCTGGCGCCATTCGTTGGTGCGTAATGGAAGCGAATATTTTAAAGCGTGCTCACTGAATCATCGTCCTTGCAAGCGAATGGATTACAATAGCACCGAAATCACCAATCTCGTCCTTGGGTAATAAAAGCAAAAGACAAGCCTCAGCGCATTTGTCCCAGCAAGTTAGGTACAGCCCCCGTAAAAAGTATATAAACAGCCCAAGGAGGTTTGCTTCTAAGCTGTTCAGCTGAGCTCCCCAGCGCATCTATCAGTCCAAAGCTTGGGAGGAGTGATTACGCGAAGCCATTCCTCTTTCGAGAGTGCGGTCGCTGAGGATGCAAAAAGAGGCACGCTGCAGGCTTCGCAAGCAAACCCCACGGGCTGTATACTTTTGACGGGGGCTGTATATTCTTAACAGGTTCACCGTATCTATTCCCGCGAAGACAACGTTCTCGCATTAAGGAGCAAAAACAAAAAGTTGCCACTACACAACCGTTCAACATCGCTTTCAAGGCGTAAACTGCCGCGCCAACTTCTCCGAGGCTATCGCGATGTGAAAAGACGCGTACCGCCACTCCGAGCGGAGAAAACGCACGGGACGGCGGCGCAAGCCCTGCCGGCATTTCATAAGCGTACACACACGAATAAACTCCGCGCACGTTCGGCGTGAGCTAGGACGCCGGGCGAAACGACTTCGGGAAAGGCCGAAGGGAATACGTTAGCGGGCTCAGACGCGGGGGGGGGGGGGGGGGGGGGGGGGGAGTCAGCGCCCGCAGTGTTGCGACGACGATGATGGCGAGAGACGGGAGGGGAGCAACAGAAAGGACGAAGCAAAATACAAGAAGCGACAGAGCGAAGCACGGAGCGGTCGTAAGTGGATACACAGGCACGGCCGTGGCAGCAGCTTGTGAACGTCGCTCGGCTCAGCCGCCAACGCCTCCCGGCATCAACCCGTTGGGTGGTATGGCGCCTCCTGGCGGTCCGAAATCAAATCACCCCTCGCCCACCACGTCCGCGCTTTCTGCGGGACGCTGAGCTAGGCCGCACGGGGAGAGGAGGACGAAGGAAGAGGCGAAAAGGCTCGCCTCCGCACAGCTTTATGCAATACAGGCGGAACAGACGCTTCGCCTAGCGCTCCTTTTGGTTTCGCTCTCCGCCTCTCTTCTTACATCGCAGAATACGTTATATGGGGAATAACGGTATTTCGGGCACAGCGCCGGCAGGCTGCTCAGACGCACGCAACGCAAAATATGTAGAAAACGAAAACGCCGGCACTGACCTCGTGGCCGCAGAGAATTCTGTCGGCGGTTATTTCAGCTTTAAAGCGCTACTAAGGAACTGCTGATTGGAGTTCAACTTTTTTTCTTAACTTGCACCGAATAACGCCGGCCAGCGAGGTCTACACGGTTCCATGGACTGAGTCACCAGCAAAGGGCGTCTAGCGACATTTCGGAATTGAAGCAGACAGCGCGGAGCCAGATCACGAAGCTGCAGACAACTCGTGCAAGTCACAAAAACCCGCGAAGACGGCGTTCGGACTAGCTTACTGTATAAAAAACATCCTGGATTCCATCACAAAAGTTCGGGCGTGTGTAAAGACAATAGTAGTACTCTTTTTTTTCTCGGTTTTTGCCGCTGAATAGCGAACAATCGAGGAAAACGTCGAAGAATCAAGTGTTACTCTGCGCCCGAGATAGGCACAAAAGTATGAACACCTGCGTCACAAACATGATCTTCGGTCTACAGTCGGATACAACTCAAGAACGAAGCGGCAAAGGCCCTTCAAAGAAGCCCCTTCCAGTCAATGGCGTCGGCTGATGCTCCCCCTTGACCGATACTACCGCTCTCCGCCTTGACAGATTCCCTTCGACCTGCTACAGTCGGATACAACTCAAGAACGAAGCGGCTTTTCTCCTTCAAAGGACCCCCTTCCAGCTAATGGCGTCGGCCAATTATCATGAGCCTGCTAGCGTGTGAATGCAGGGAGGGAACTATCCCCTTTCATCTGCCACTCCGTGCATTGTCCTGCTAGCAGGTTCATGAAAATCAGCCGACGCCATTAGCTGGAAGGGGGTCCTTGGACGGGGAAAAGCCGCGTCGTTCTTGAGTTGTACCCGACTGTAGCGTCAAATCGCACGGGGTGGCAAATGAATGCGGAGTAACCACGGCTTAATCGGATTAACCGCCGCGTCATAAGAACTTATCGCCGCCATTTCCTGGATGGCCTCCTCTGAGGGGCATCTGCGGCGTTCTTGAATTGTATCCGGCTACAGCTACGACCATCAGCAAGTGATTGTGATTACTAATTGCTCCAACACACCCCTACAAAGAAAGTTAGATACATAAGTCAGCCACCTCCGTCGTCACTACTGCTCCACCACAATGCAAGAGCAAAAGTACATAGATCTTATGGTGACTTCCAATCGCAGAGTCGGAGCACTTCTGGAGCAACGTTTCCTGCTCTTTTCGGAGCAACTGTATTCGAAACGCAGATCTGAGGCACGGATCGCGTCTTCCAATCGTAGACAGGGAGCTGTTGCCGAGCCGAGATTGCTCCGTGGAGCAGTCGGGACTGCACCGCCGAAATCGGCGGATCCGACCGGAAGTTTACGTGACGTTCTTTTTCAGCGGCGCCCTACATGCTCTGGCCAGAGCAAGTGTACTCCAATCGCAATTTTAGGTCGCGCGCTCTGCTCCGGATTCAGGCGCTCTGTCACAGAGCGTGCAGACCGCTCCGGGCCTGCGATTGGAATTCACCATTAGTGCTGACGGCCCGTGTCTTGGCTCGTAAGCAGCCTTCGTAAGGTTGCGACCATGAATATTTACAGAAGCAGAGAGAAATAAATAAAAAAAGAAAAGTAGTCTATGAAAATCAGGCACGCGGGATAGGGCTTGCGTGAGAAACACCTTTCATTAAAAAAAAACAGAAAAGTCGAACGTCCGTCTTCTATATGTTCCAAAGCTTCGGCACTCGGGTGTATACTGCGCGGAATTAAGCCTCGCCGACCGCGTGGAGCCGGTCATCCACGGAGCGCACAAGGGCGGAAAACTCCGCACATAAATATCGCACATGCAACAACGCACTACAGCACAATGAACGAAACGAAAAAAAAAAACAGTTGACGAGAAAAAAGCCATGGTGGGGAACAAGGATGGGGTGTTAGTAGGCACCGGCGCCAAGTAGTGGTGCGACCGACATATCCGCCATTGTGTCGGAGTGTATACAGAAGACAGACACGCGTAGCGGAATAATGAAGGCTCTACCGCTCCCCCCCCCCCCCCCCTCGTTCCCCCCTTCATCCTGCCTCCAGCCTCGCTCCACTCCAGCCGAGCAGCCATCGAGCGGCAAGAATGAAAAGAACACGAAAAAAAAAGAGGGCGCTACTTTCCTCTCTTCGCCCACCCCCTCCACCACTCTGTGGCCCCATGCAAATGCGCCCGCCGTCGGCAGCACGCCTTAGCGTCTGGGAGGAAGGCTATGTAGATCTATGCCGCCGCAGCCTCTGGTCCAGAACACTCGCGCCTCTGCCCCCGTTTCCTGCGCCTCTACGCTGTTCCTTCTTTCTCTCTTTTTTTGTATTTACTGTCCCTTACACTACACTGTCTCGGGTAAAACGACGCAGTTTCTTAGGTCAGAGCACCAAGATTATCCAGCGTAAACCCAGTAAAGGAAAAAACCGCCGCGGAGCCGTTCAATCGCGGCGAAAAAGTGTTCGTGATTGGATGGGCCGGTAAACAGGCAAACTAGCGCCTCCTCTAAGCTTCCAGAGTCAGTCACATCAGTCCTTCTGGATGCTCCTGTTTGTTTACATGGTGCAGCGCGGCGCGGCGCCAGTTTCAGCTAACAAGGAGTGGCTGACGTCATAGAGATGGCAAGACTACGGCGGCAAGGTTGGCCAATCGCAGCCTTACAAAAAACAAATTGCAAAAAAAGAGTAATATTAAATTGGTTTTTGGGGGGAAAGGAAATGGCGCAGTATCTGTCTCGTATATCGTTGGACACCTCAACCGCGCCGTCAGGGAAGGGATACAGGAGGGAGTGAAAGAAGAAAGGAAGAAAGAGGTGCCGTAGTGGAGGGCTCCGGAATAATTTCGACCACCTGGGGATCTTTAACGTGCACCGATATCGCACAGCACACGGGCGCCTTAGCGTTTTTCCTCCATAAAAACGCATTCGCCGCGGTCGGGTTCGAACCCGGGAACTCCGGATCAGTATTCGAGCGCCCTAACCACTGAGCCACTGCGGCGGGTGAAAAAAAAAAGAGAGCGCGCGCAAATTTCTCAGCCGACTTCCCGCAGCATGTCGCTAGTTAAGGTTTATTTGTTTGTCTTATAGCACATACGCAGCTAAGGCCATTATGCGCCAAGCACCAGGTATATATATGAAGTTTTTTTTTTTGCTGAAATTTACAGAACCGTGAAAAGTGATCGGTGATGTAGAGGGCCTAAACGTTAATACTATCTATGTGATCACATAGAAAAGAAATTTTAGAGATGGCTTTCAGGAGAAGTTTTGATGGTGGTTGGGTAACCTCAGCAGATATCCTTGGCTGGGAAAAGACCTCGGGGCTCCCAACGAACCAAATAAAGACGTCAACCTTCTTCTCGGTGATGAGAGAGAGGCTGAGGTCTGGCAAAAATTTCGCAAAGCAGTTGGTCAGAATTCAGAGTTTCTTGAGAAATCCTGCCCCTTAAGGGGTGCTCACTCTCTCCTCCTATACCCCACGTGCGGTGCGGAGCAAGGATTTTGATACGCCGAATTCGTACGGCAATACCTTTGCAATGTGTCACCAGAGTGGAATTAATCAGAGTGGAACAGGCACTGGGTAAACTTGCGCCCTCTGTAGCTTCCGCAAAACTGCTGTCTTTTTTTTCGACACAGAAAGATGCTATATAGGCGGTGCATGCTCGACTTCGCATAAAGCGGTGCCCCAGTTTTCCAACCTTCTTCCGTCCTGCGTTCTCTTCACTCTCTAAGTGCAGTCCGTAAGTGCTCATCAAAGCCGCCGCCGGCAACGCACAGCACAGTGACCTTCTCGACTTCGTCGGTGACGCAGTTATTAACTACCTTGGCCGGACGAGATATGCAGGCGCCGAAACACACCGGCGCACTGCTGAGGACGTATGAATCGCGAATGGGACATTTCAAAAGCCGGAACACACAAGCACGGAAATAACAACTGAAGCAGGAAACACACACACGGTGTTCACCAACACTTCCGACAAATGCAAGGATGTCGCACTTTATAAATGATAAATAGCCACTTATGCGTTCAGCCTAATTAGGCCTTATTTTGCTGCTGGCGCTTCCCACACGCGCGCGCGCTACATTTGGACGCAGATTACATTTTTCCCTTTCTCATCCCCTTCTCCACTTCCTCTGTCAAAACGTGGTGCTTCAATTACACGTGTCTCCAAGCACGCATGCGCAGACAGCAAGCCCGGCGCTCCGCCGTCATCCGTGTCTTGATTTTTTCTACAAAAGGCAGCGCTGCAAGAGCGCCGCCAAGCGTTACATTTAATTAGCAGGCAATAACGAGCGACGCAACTGAAAACTCGCACAGCAGACTCTGACATGCAGCGTTAACTTCGCCGAATCCCGTCGTGACCGCCTTTCCTTGCGTTCCCCACCTGTCGCTGCGCAACTACCGCACACGTGTGCACCTGGGCTTATCGGTAATTTCATCAACAAGGCGAAGAGGACGCGCCGCTATAACGGACGCAAACACACATAAAACCAGGAAGAGAACTGACTATACTCTTTAAGTACAGACGCGAGTCGTTACAGTCACAAAGTGATGAAAGCGACGAGTTACGAAAAAAATGAAGGCGACAAAGTTTTTCTCTTTGTCACAACGCAGCGTCGTCGTAATTGTAATCCGAGCAAGACCTACCTTTTCCAAGCTGCATCCCAATATGCTCACAAGTGCACATGTTCAAAGCGCGCGCGATATTACACTAAACAATTCCGCGCCCATATGGATGCAATTCAGCTTGTGCACAGAAGAACACGCCTTATCATGTAGTGGGTGCTAAGAAAGGGTGCACACATCAGCACCCTTAAGGAAGGGTGCGTCGCATAACGTTTTAGAGGGTGTGCATCAATCAAAGGCTTTTGCTTCATGGCTGAATCAATGCGCATGCATTCGTAGAGATGTTAAAGAAAAAAAGCACCGTTTAATAAAGGTGCAACCCTTACACCTCCTGAAGTATCATGCTGTACGCCCTTCCTTAAGGATGCTGATCTCTGCACCCTTATTAGCCCTCAATAGGTGGCAATGGGTGTTTGTCTGGGGACAAGCTGATTTGCACCCTTATGGGTGAGAAATTGGTTAGTGTATCTAGTCACGATCGTTCAAGACATAGCGACTCGCTGACTCACTTGGCCTTAAAAAAAACTCTCTGAAGCTTCACTACTTTTTACGTTCAAAGTGAGCAGCTTCCTCACTCATCGCTCACTCCTAGACTTAATTAGATCCGTTACCCTCTTTTCATCAATTTGACATATTTTTCTTTCATCCACATTACATTGCCCTTTTATGCCCTGAGGCAATACATATCGCATTTAAAAGAAAAACTAAAGCAGGCAGTAAGCAATAATCGATGCTGTAGACTGTCGGCCTGCATAGAACAAACGCCAAAAATCGTAAAACAGCCGCACCCAAAAACCCACTTCACAACGGCAGTGGGGGAGGTAGAAGGAATCCAGGGCACTTACTGCAAAAAAAAGCATCCTACAGAATGAAGCAGAGTTCACAAAGTGCGCTCACACTGGTATCATGTAGGATGTGGAGGTGCTCGGAAAGGTGATACGTAGTAACCACAGGATGCTTACGTTTCCAATTAGCTAATATTTGACCAGGGAACGGGAGAAAACTGGTAAGGAAGAAGCCCATCCACGAGTCAGCGGTACAAGAGGGAAGGAAGAGGAACTCAGGATCTCGTAGCAGAACCGACATGACGCTTAAGGGACACTAAGGGGCAACGTCAAACCAAGCAAGACATGCGGGATAGATTATTTCTAGGGAGCTCTACCAATAATAATAATAATAATAATAATAATAATAATAATAATAATAATAATAATAATAATAATAATAATTGTTCTGGGGAGCGAAAGGAAATGGCGCAGTATCTGTCTCATATATCGTTGGACACCTGAACCGCGCCGTAAGGGAAGGGACAAAGGAGGGAGTGAAAAAAGAAAGGAAGAAAGAGGTGCCGTAGTGGAGGGCTCCGGAATAATTTGGACCACCTGCGGATCTTTAACATGCACTGACGTCGCACAGCACACGAGCGCCTTAGCGTTTTGCCTCCATAAAAACGCAGCCGCCGAGGTCGGGTTCGAACCCGGGAACTCCGGATCAGTAGCCGAGCGTCCTAACCACTGAGCCACCGTGGCGGGGGCAGCTCAACCAACGTTTCTTTTTTTTATGCGGAAAGGTGGCTGCTTTGCTTAGAAACCCGTAAATAAAATCCAGAAACCCTCCAGATTCAATACGCATGCCAATAATGAAGTGCCGTGAGACGTCTCTGCAACCCGACCAATCAGCGACGCCACTTCCGAAGACCGGAAACTCGGTCGGAAACCGGAAACCGAAAGTCAACAGATGAGTGGCCACGGCGGCGACGTGCATGTGCAGGCTACATCTGCCCCCGGGTTCAAACCTGACCGCGGCGGCTGCGTTTTTATGGAGGAGAAACGCTAAGGCGCCCGTGTGCTGTGCGATGTCAGTGCACGTTAAAGATCCCCAGGTGGTCGAAATTATTCCGGAGCCCTCCACTACGGCGCCTCTTTCTTCCTTTCTTCTTTCACTCCCTCCTTTATCCCTTCCCTTACCGCGCGGTTCAGGTGTCCAACGACATACGAGACAGATACTGCGCCGTTTCCTTTCCCTTAAAACCAATTATTATTATTATTATTATTATTATTATTATTATTATTATTATTATTATTATTATTATTATTATTATTATTATTATTATTATTATTATTATTATTATTATTATTCATCTGCCCCCCCCCCCCCCACTATTTCGATTCGAAATCTGCGCTGCATAGCGTGCGTCTGCGTCTCCTTGCAAGCTCCGTAGGTGCGAAAGAAACTGTCTGCAGTTGTCGAGGGCAGCTCGACAACGCGAGAGTGTGGCCGTTGTGAAGTGCACACGTATGGTTCGGGGGATCCTCAAAAGCCTGCGAGCATCAGTGGTGCTTTAACGTGTTCCTTCAACACCGCGTCGGAGGTCATTGCCTTTGTATTTCATCTGGTCCACTTTACCATACACTTTAAATCATCTAAACAACTCAGTCATTTTCACAGCTCCCATCAGGACTTTAAATTATACTTCTTTCATGCAGCTCCGTCATTATTTTCCTTCCTAGGAGAGCATTACCTCGAGCAGTTAATTTCTTAGGGTTTGAGCACCGAAGTGCAACATACTGTTCAACGGTATTTGGTGGTTCACTTCTTTTTATTTCTTTGTTTTATGAGCGGAAATTCCGCTATTCTGCACTATGTCACGACGTGCTTCATGTATACTGTGTCTGTGAGTGTGCACATGCTGTGTTGCTCTGCCTTTTTTATTTTCATATGTTTTTTAACTTGCCCAACTGGCTCTCGGGCACCTCTCGAGCTGCCTTTGTGGCTTTTCGTCCGAGGCCCATTTCCTGTATTTCACGGCAGAAAATAAACATTCAATTCAATCTTCAATTTGCGCGAGCACGTGTATTCTAACCCCGTCCCCTAGCTTACGACGCCAGGTGACGTAACACGAGCCGCCATTATTGGCTTAGAAGGGCCCGTTTTCTTGCATGCATTTTCTCGGGTGTTAAATAAAGATTATTATTATTATTATTATTATTATTATTATTATTATTATTATTATTATTATTATTATTATTATTATTATTATTATTATTATTATTATTATTATTACGAAAGGAAGGCAGCGG